>NC_088883.1:16088708-16210815 GCF_032884065.1 Artemia franciscana | reverse complement strand
AAAAATGAATTGCAGTGTATTCTCTTCTTATTTTGTTATACTTTGCAACAGTCATTTTCGCATATGACATGGGATAGATATGAATTATTATCATTACAATACAACTTGTATTTCAAATAACAACCAGGCCAAAAAGACAGGTTATTTAAGAGAATTTTATTATATATCAAAGATACATTACTTTTATACTAAAATCACCAAGTAAGTTTCTAGTACGATTGTTCCTATAGGACAGTAGTTTATAATCTTTGAATGCATT
Organism: Artemia franciscana; assembly: GCF_032884065.1. Lineage (NCBI taxonomy): Eukaryota > Metazoa > Arthropoda > Branchiopoda > Anostraca > Artemiidae > Artemia > Artemia franciscana. The sequence goes on along the minus strand of NC_088883.1, from coordinate 16,210,556 downwards.
TTATTTTAAATTCATTTAGAAATATGTCTTTGCCCATACCAAAAAATTTAATACTAGAATGAAAACATGTTTTAGTAAAGATTTCAAGGAACCGAGTTCTTTGCTTTTGGAATAACACCTATACATACATTGAAACAGGAGGTGTTTAATTAAAAAAGAGCCAACCTTGGCCCTTGGAAAACTGCAAAGTTTACTTTGCCCAATAAACGAGTCAATCAATGAATACACGTGTTCGAACAAGATGTGATGATCCTTTAATTTTTAAAGTTTCAGATTTAAATATTTTTGTCCCTTGAAATGCACAGAGGCCAAAGTGATTTGACCAAAGCGACTTAGAAAATAACAAAATAAGAGACATTATTATATCAATCTTGATGAACAAAATGACGGGGTAAAAATAACTTCAGGATTTTTGTTTGTTTGCGCATCTGTTCCAACAGGGACAAGGTCTAACAGCTCATTTAAGCATAAAATTAGTAAAAAGGGCTACTGAAAAATTAATAGTTACTATGTTATTATTGTTATGTCATTTTTAATAGTGAAATTTTTTGACTATTTCTCGTGACAAATTCAGTGGCTGTATATCATTGTATGTTTTTTTAGCACTTGGTACTGCGTTCCTATCAACAAGAGTCGAAATTTCACTCAAACTATCCCGATCATATTAGCTCCAACTCGTTATATATTCATGTCCACAGATATTGCACTGCAATGGAGGGACAATCCAAATAAATAACAAAGCTAGGAAGAAGTTATTCAGCCTAAAAAAAATCTACCAAAACAACCTTAACCCAAGAAAAATACTCCATTATTCAAATACAGTCCAATCTTGTGTAATTTACTAGACTATTAGACTAATAGTACTAGATAATATACTAGACTATTATTAGTATATTAATAGTAATATACTAGACTATTATTTTCTCAAGACGTGGCGTAAACCTACATTGAAAGTGGAAAAATTCTGGATGCCATCTTGATAAATAGTTGGTCTTGAATCCTGAAAATTCTAGTATTTGGATCTAGGACCTTATCCTAGATCTCAGGATCTAGAGTACCGTCTCAACACTCACAAAGAAGTAAAAGTAGTAATATGGTACCCTCTCACTAAAACATCAGCCATATTCCGTCAAAGCTTAGGTCCTGTACTAACAGGGAAACTATTAAATTCAGTGCATAGCTGTGTCGTTTACTAGGCTATTATTTTTTTGAGGGGATGCAACTCTTCAATTTCACCCTGAAGCCATGTTTGCAGTCCCCATTCTAGTCAAGCAAGCTCATGAAAAGTCTACTTCAGCACCAATATGAGGACAGACAGGCAAGCTTTCCCTTCCAAGGATGGAGGTAGGAATTTATGAAAGAGTGTATGACTCTAGACCATCACACAACATGAAAAGAGCTCCGGTCTTTTATACCCCTCGGCCTATCCTCACGCAAAATTAAGCTTAAAATATGATTTGCAAAAAAACTGACCTGATAGGGGTATTTGAATACTATTTTCAACAAATAAGATTCTATAACAAATATTAAAAATTATTAATCAGTTTTTGATCGCAAGCCTCTATTACTGATACATGGGGAATTACAAGAAAGTGGCAATAAAAGTCAACGTAACATCTCATGCTCACTCATGCACAAAAGGCAGTATGAAACGTGATTTTATGCTTTATGAAAGACTTTTGCTGTATGAAAGAGAATATTTAAATTGTATCTGATACTGAAACTTACAATGAGGTTTTCTACAGCCGATGCAGCTTCATCCGCGTTGATATTTCCATATTCTTGAAATTTTGAAACTACAACCGTTTTGACATCATTCGCCATGTAAAAATCTCCACATACATAAATATGATCGCCATGACTATCCAACAATTCATAAATACGACGGGCGTTGGCATCAATCATCATCTTATGTTGTACAAATTCCTGGATAAAAAAATATAAATAAATCCAAACATGGTTCAATCTACAGTCAATTTGACGTTAAGTGAAAAACAGCAAATAAACAAAAGAAGAGTCGAAACTAGTAACGATAACTTCTTCCCATTAGACATGCAAGTGCCTTCACAAACGAAACTCAAACTGATTATTACCTTTTTTTCTAAGTCTGACTGCTACAAAACAACTATTATTTTTGGCTATTTCCCGAGCTGACCCTTAATTTTTTCCGATAAATTTTTTTCAATTTACGAAAATGAAATTTATTGCACATACTTTATTTTAAAAAAAAACAAAAAAACTTTACGTTGAAATATATCTAATCATTCCATTTGATTTGGCTCTCCGCATAATCACGCATGCTTGTAGGGTAAAGGGATAAGCTTGAAAGTTATGCATTCAAACTTTGCTAAACAATCCCACCCAATCACGGAATTTGATATACTTGGCGCCCCCAGAAAAGCAAGACACCAAAGAAAGTAATATTAAGTATAGTTCTAAACAGGCAAAACCCAAGGAAGAAGCCTTCGAGAACGCCCTTTCCCCCGAAACATTTTTATGTTTACTATGGAATCTATTACCCAACGTTTTCCATTAACTTCACTTTTTTTACCCATCTTCAAAGTCAAAAAAATTTTTTGTGAACGTACCTCTGCCAAGGCCAGATTAAGGCTTTTTCACAATTTGAGAAAAGGAATAAACTCTATGCACAAAAAGAGAAAAAGTAAAAAAATCTCAAGACAGCACTTACTCTCTCAATTACAACTTCTCGGGAGTAGGCAGTTGCAGCAAGCTCAATAGCGCCCATATTATGATATTTCCACTTCTCCTCTCTGTAAAGATCTAGTTCTTGGGTTCTATACCCTCCATAGAAAATAGCTGCGCCCAGATGTTGTCCAACTAAAATTATATTTGGATTTGTCAATATTGATGTGTTAGCATTATTACAAATTGACACAGAGCGAAATGAATCAGATCAAAAGTAACAATATTAGTCAACAATGAATACCAGCTTTTATCCCAAGTAATCTATAAAGATAGTTGAAAAGGTCAAAAAGTACTCAAAATGGTGAAATACAAAAAGTGAGTATCATAAAGTTTTTTAAGATTAGAAATTTTCACAAGAAGACACATATTGGTGGCCGCGTTTCTTAATTTATCTAGAAAGGGGACTTCGGGCCAATTTGAGGTGCGAGGCTTTGACCCAAACACTGAATATTAAAATTAAGCCCAAACAGCTTGGATTGGATGAAAAAGAAAATTAATAATGATAATAACAGACTACACCTTGTCTGCTAAGTCTGGACCAATCTAATAGGAGATATTGTACAGTTTCTCTAACTTCACATCTTGATATAGCTGGGGAATAGCCTATGGTTATTAACTAAAACTATTTAATTAGACTATTCTTGAAAAAAGTAAGAAATAACATTAGTATATAATTAATAAACTGACACCGAGCCAAAGGCTGACAACTTCTTCAAGGCAAGTAAATCGAAAAACAAAAACAAAACAATATTAGCCACCAACGGACACCAGATTTTTTCACAAGTAATTCATAAAGACAATGGGAAAGGTCAAAAAGTATTAAGAAAAACAATATAATAATAAATAAGGAAAAATGATTTCCAAAAATAAGATGAAAAAAAAAAAAACATATTTTGGTTGCTTTTTTTTTGGATTTCGACATTTCACAGCCTCTTTCTGAAACCATTCCTGAAGTTCTTCTGATTTTCTCAAGGCTCTCGATATTCGATCATAGCTGTTAGATTATATAAAATTACCTTTCATCAGTTCTGCCCGATGCATCCAGAAAGACCTGAATGGTGCGATGCCTGTACCCGGTCCTACCATTATAATTGGTACAGTTGGATTTTCTGGCAAATGAAATCGAGGCTCACTAAAAAACAAGAAAAAATATTTATTGTGTTTTTTTTATATAAAAAACTTTGGCTAGCTCTAGTCAGTTAACAGTAAGAATCGTTTGTATTCGGTGTTTTAAGTTGCTTCAACACGTACGTAATTTTCTCTGTCAGGTGTCACAATAAGTACAACCTTTCAATTTTATACAAGTTTTATAAAATCACCCCAATCATCGTCTAAATCATCACAAATTAACTTTTCAAAAATTTGAATGTGTAATAGAGATATAGATTGAAGCTAGCATAAAGCATGAAAGGCTTTCAGGGTAAAGTTTATAAAATATTGCCTTCACAGTTAATCACTTGTTCATCAAGAAATTCAATTTTGTTGCTGCTATATTGACTTTTACCTAATGCAACATAAACTTTAATAAACTGAAAGTCTAAGCTGAGTTTGAGCCTACTTTACATAACATTTGTTACGGAAGAAATTTTCTCCGTAAAGTAACTTTCACATTACGTATGTAATAGGCCATGCTAACTGGCGAAGTTACGTTACGTGTAACCTTTCACACTTAAACAAATCGAACATTAGATGGGTAACGCAAAAAGTATGTAGCCATTATTTTCATCGTTTAAGGTCACCGCAATTATCATATGCACACTATAAAGAAATAAAAAAATGCAAAATAAAAAATGCAAAAAAAAATATAAAGAAAATAAAAAATGCAGGATAGAGATAAAAGATTCAAGCTACTATCAAGCGTGAAAGGCTTTATAGAAATTTCAAAATTTATCGATTGCTCATTCAGAGATTCTGGGTCTGCAAAATTTTGTATCAACCCACAAGAAATCAATCACTGTTATAATGAACTTCCTGAATTTTACAAAAAGGATTGCTTTTCAGCTAGTATTGCAACGGATTTAGGCGGCTAGATTTTTGCACCCTAGATATTGAGTAATACATTATATATATATATATATATATATATATATATATATATATATATATATATATATATATATATATATATATATATATATATATATATATATAATAAGCGTAATCTAGCATAATAGAATATACGATCCGATATACACCCTCCGAATAAACGATCCGTAATAGAAAATATACCCTCAGAATAAACAAATTCGAAAATACGTAGAAGATTTCCGTGTAAACGCAGACATTCGTCTTTTTTTAACATTCGTCTTTATAGCAAGAGAGTAAAGTGGTAAATAATTTTTAATCTTACTGGTTATGGAGTAAGAATCTAGCGTAAGAATATATATTCTATTACGTATAATAAGCGTTACGGAGTAAGCAGAATCTAGCGTAAGATTATATAATACATATATATATATATATATATATATATATATATATATATATATATATATAAAAGACTCACAGCGGAAAAAGGAAGAGACAGAGGGAGCAAACCAATAGCGAGAAATGAGTATCAAAAACTGAGCAAAAGTACGACCAGAAAGACGAGACCGATGATGGAGATGGCATATCGAAGGTCCACGTAGCACTTAAGTCATGGTATCTTCTGTATACTATTCAGTCTCACTTAAAAGTACAAGAAGAAAAAACATAAAGTACATCAAAAAGCTGTTCAAATCATCCAGTAAAAGCAATAAAATCGAACTTGAACCCATTAAAAGCCAAAGTTTAAATTATTCCATAATAGAATAACTTTAGCTCAAAGTTTGACACTAAGAAACTGCAATATACGTTCAGGGAAGTATATGCCAAAAATTGTGCTCCAAAATTGAGACAAAGCTCATCACTAAACCAATGAATTCACATTTTTGCATTCATTGATGTTCACTTCTTAGAATTACCATGATTGTAGTAAGAATAGTCCTTGGACAATTTCCATGGAAGACAACCTCCCTTCCCTTGTCTACAGGTTTGACTTAATAGATACGGTTTTGCTTGATCAGTTGACAGCATAAAATATAAAGATTAAAGTTGGATTTCTCAAAATACCGACGACATGAAACTCTATAGTAGAACACAATAAATATTATAGACACAAACCTCCTGAAGAAGGCGTTTACGGTTGTTCCAATAGTAGCTTGATTCAGGTACATTGAACAGAGACCATTTCGAGATGAACCATCTGGAAAAAAAATTGTAATAAAAAAAGAGAAACATTTCTTGGCCCAGGCGTTAAGAATCAACAAAAATGTCATTTCAAGAAGGAGGCAATTCATTTCAGGGATGAGGTCCAACCATAGAAAAAAAGAGTTCTAAAGGAATTTCTAATGGAAAAAAGTTTGATTACCTCCACTGCTAAAACTTTTGAGATTTTGCGTTATTGTTCACAATAAAACTGAATCGACAATAGAATAATCGTTATTGGGAAATAGAACTGGATGCATATCCGACATTGAATTCATACGTGTGATTGGCATCATTCTATGAGCTTGGCCAGAGTCAACTCAACTCCACAAGAGAAATCTGGGGAAGGTAAACAAGAAGGTGTGTGAAATTAATCAACGCGTACTATGGAAATATACTATGTTTTCTATATCCGAACTTGAGCATTCTAGACTTATTAGAGTGATTTATAGGGAATTAAATTATATCTTGAAATTAAGGTCATTGTTTAAGCTTGTCTATAAAACTTTATTATTACATCTTATCAACTGAAACTGTGCGTAATCAGAAATTATTAATGTTGTCCATTTCAAATGAAGTGACCATTAATCATATAACTAACACTACAAGCAACATGGACTGGTCAGTTTTTGTATTCAACAAAGTAGAAAGAAAAAATTCATAGAATTTACATCAAATTGACTCTAATTCATTCAAGAAGGCCGAAAGCCCAAGCAAAGCGAGTGGAATTTTCGAGGCCCAAAGGCCAGAGCTACCTTTTGAATGAAAAAAGGGCTATTTGAGAGGGCTATCAAAAAGCTAATTTAGCAGACGGTTTAGTTTTTTGTCTAGAATTTTTCTTATATATATATAAAGATGGGTATGCGTGCTTCACTTTACAATAAATTTACAATTATAGCTCTAATCATAAATATTTTAGAGCATTTATAGAGAACGCCACCTAAGTGACCCAAGCCTGTTTCTTCCAAAAAGGGATGTACGAATTCATTATTTACAAGATAGCGGGTTTAGTATAAGCAAAAAAAAAAAATAAATAGGTTTTAATGGTTAGAAATCTTATCCGATCAATAGGTTTTATCTTTAGTAACTTAAATAATTGAGTCCATAATCCGGTACGTATTTTTCTTCTTATTTTTTTTTACGCGTTTCACCTTATTGAACACTGAATTTCACTCTATTTCAATGATGAAATTGCTCACCCTCAGTAATAAATTTGACAGCCCCAACTGTTAGATCCACACAGGTTGGCGAACTCAGCAAACAGGAAGATATAGAATAAAAGCGTGGCTTCATTAAGGGGAGTTTAATGATGAGAGCTTCAGCGGGGATACTCAGTGATGAAAATTCTTCAAGGAAGCTCAGTACGGTTGGCCATTTGGAATGCTTCCACTGCTCATACCTCCCCACATCCTGAAATAAATTGTACGCAAAACTGTTAATTTGGCAACAAATTTCAAATCCTAAGAAATAGCATTACTTTTTTTTAGCTGTGCACCGAAAGCAATTAGAAAAAAGTAAAGTATATATGGCGGCCGTACAGCTTAGCGTCTTGATTCAACTTGCATGATATACCCGGGTAAGTTATTTCTAAAAGTTTCCGATACGTTAAATAAGAAATACAGCTACATCACCAACTCTTATCACTTTCAACTCTTAGCTTTTGATTCTAGTCCTTCAATTTTACAAGTGAACGAAAATCAAACATTTTTTTTTGCCTCCTCAGCTCCCTTGCTCGAGGGCATTCCTTGTTCTAATTTTCACTATCAATTGTAAGATTGGAATTAATTCAAAAATTGTTGCCTTATTTCTTTTAATGCTACGCTCTGACAAGAGTTCATCCACGACAGCCAGCGAGGTGTTATATTTGAAACAGAATTCGAGTCATATTTTATTTTGCATCACAAAGTTGGCTTAAGTTATTGTAATATCATTCATGAAAAGATATTTTTCCCTAGATAGCCTAAAAGTGCACAAAGAATGGCTTAAAGGTGCAAGTTATAGAATTAATAATGTAGTAGCAGGGTTTCAAAAGTTTTTAAATAGTGGTCTCTATACAGACTACTATTATAAAAATAGAGACTAAAAATATAATACAAAGCAAGTAAGAAAACCCATATAGGGATCAAGCATTCAAAGACACTATTCTTCTTCATAAATTAAATAAAAAGTCTAATCAGCACAGATATATCGGTCAGAATTAAAATTGCAAAAAATCGAGGATACAGTGCCACGGCATATCTCTAAAGCTTAGACTCTCTTAAAGTACAGGTTACTAAAATTTCCTGAAAAGAAACCCAGATTGAACAGATATTCCTTTTTTTCCCACTTCAAATAAAATAAAAAACTGAGAATGCAAAAATGTAAGAAGAAAAAACCCGGTGGAAAAAAAATAAGACACGAAAGTTTGAAGTGAGACTACCTCATCATTTGAATAATCAAAACTTAATAGCTATACAATTTGAGAGTAAAAAAGCACCTGTGAGAGCATATCCAAGCCTTCTTTTTCTTTTGGATCTGTAGCGTAGGTAGCAAGATCATATAGAAGCGATTGGGTCGGGGGAGTTGTAATATCCAAAAACTTTTTGAACCAGTCAAAGACTGTAGCAGGAGGTAGATTTTCATAACAAACCCATTCTTTCCTTGGGCCTGAAATAAAAAAAAAAAAAAAAAAAAAAAAAAATGAAGTATAAAGTAAAGCCAAGAATCCAAGAACAAACATGTAATATCACTACAGATAAAACAAAAGGCTGTACAAAGGCACTGACTTAACAACCCGATTGAATTACTACTAGTTGACTCTGTAATCTCATACAGAATCAACCCAGCTCTAGATGGGTTCATGGAGAAAAATAAGGAATACATACAGGAAAGCTATGCAAAATCGAGGATAGTTGTCCCCCCCCCCAACACCCCACTTGTCTCCTTGGCTCAAGGGCCAAGACATGAAGATCAGCTCCATCGGGACTGTAAAGCCCAAATGCGTATCTTTTCTTTTTTTAGAGATTAAAATAATTGGCTTCCTTAAGCTCTTGAGACTAAACACATCTATTGGGTCTTTATTCATAAAATAAGGTTAATAAAACAACTAGAGGTTATGTTTCAAGTCATACATAACCACATTCATAATAGTTTGATGTGTAAAGCATGGCCATCAATTGGAGAAGACTCGAATCCAATCCCCTGGTGGATTTCATTAAAAAACGATTTTTTTTAGTATTTTCAGTAAAAATTAAAATAATAACAATCTAATACTGCAGCACAAATTAGGTACACCACAAACGCTGATATTACAAAAAAACATTTTTTTCTTTTTTTAATTGATGTATAAGCCACAACAAAGTAAAGGTGTTTATTTATAAGCCACAGTCTCCATGCCATTTTACTATAATAACTGAATACACATATTCGCTCTACATTTTCTCTCAGTTGCTCCTTTCTCGTTTTGCTGATCGTTTTCTTTTTTTTTTTTTATGTCCATCAGTAGTTCATGGACTGCCTGCTCATGCAATTAATCTTCTCATAGCTTTGTTTATTGGAAACGGCCAGGCATGTTCTTAGCATACAAAAAAAAAAAAACAATCTTGATTTTTATTTCTTTTTCCTCAATATCACAAAATCCCAGGTTTGCCTCATTTCTATTTCTAGATTCGTCTTGTCACGACAGCAAATTCAAATTTTTTTGGTTGTTCCATGTCTACATAAAATACAAGGATTTTGCCTTAGATAAGAGAGCATTAATTCGAGAAAAAACACAGAAACAGAATAATTTTGTGGAAAATAATGCTAATTACAACAAATGCAACGAAAATGTAAATATTTTGAATGCTGAAGATCTATACACTCCCCTCCCAAATTGAAAAAAAAACATTAGCCGTGCCAGCAAGCACCAGACAAGACACCATATAAAAAAATAACGTAAAAATAAGTTACCCAAATCAGACAATAACAAGTTCTGTTTTTGTAAAAAAAAAAAAATAAAATAATAAAACAAAAATAAAATTTATCCTTAACAAGCCAGCCCGACTATTTACAACACTAGACAGCCCTTGCCCCACTTACCTAGGCTTTGTGGTAACAACATTACAATTAATAAAATAACATAATGGAATAAAGCCGAAGTACAAGCATTAATTAGGAAATATTACCAGCAATAGTCAACATTTCCTTCTGTATCATCAAACGGTGAGTCTGTTCAAGACTTGGGATAGGATTTAGCTTCTGAATTACCTTCGATACCATTTCATCTGCATTTTCTGAAAGTATCCCAAGATGATCACCAGGCTCGAACGAGACAGGGTTATTCAAGCACAAATCTTGCCAAGATAATCTGATTTGAACCGTGCATGGACTAGAATACATAATACAAGATATGTATATGCATGTATTGAATCAAACACAAAAGCTGGAAGGCCCATGGCTAAGAAAGCACGAGCCGAAAATTTAGGAAATCCAAATGTGCTTTTGCAACATGGTTATATTACTTCAGTGGTTGCAGCAGCAGCTGCAACCAAGTAAAGAGTGAACCAAACTCCTCAGTAACTGAGAATGAAAGAAAAGTCTTTTGAACAGGATTGTCAAATCCAAAAAGAGATTCCTATTTGCATCTGGTCAAAAATGGTAACTATTATCCCATTTAGACACAATAGTAAAAATACTTACAAAAACTAATAGAGGAATTTCAATAAGAATCCGAAAGCCTTCGCAAACAAAAGCAGATCGAAACAAAAACTAAACCCTTAAAATCATCATGGTTCAAAGCCTTTGAACCCTGGATTTCACCCTCATCCGCCTTCCCTTCACCCTTTTGAAAACACGGTACAATAAATATACTCTAGCCGAGATGGTGTTGATGAGTCTGCTTTATTTTATTTTTCTCCTACGACAGCAGGCCGCCAGACTGTTATAGTTAGATGTTTACAGGGCTTAATGAAAGCTAATACTTGCACCTACGTGCTATTTTTTACAAACGGCACAAGAGTTAAGTCCCCAATGGCACCAAAAATGACATTTTTTGTTGCATTTCTGTATACGTCACAGATATCTACTCACTGCAAACAAAGCAGCAAGTTTAGAAGCTCGAAACCCTTCAAAAACAGCGGCAGATCAAGATAAAATTGCACCCTCCGAATAAACAAGTTCGAAAATTCGTAACTAGAGGTTTTAATCCCCACCCTGTGAACAGATGAAAATCATACTGTAGCCAGGATGGCAATTATGCATAGTTTTGTCTCAAACTTCTTTTTCTGTTTTTTTTCTTCTTTTTTTACCCTTTAGTAACAGAAATTTGGATTGAAATTCATAAACGTAGAAGTTCTCCGTGTAAACACAGTTATTCGTCTTTTTTTAACATTCGTCTTTATAGCAAGAGAGTAAAGTGGCAAATAATTTTTAATCTTACTGGTCATGGAGTAAGAATTTAGTGCAGGCAGTATCAAATGCAAGAGACAGAAAAAAGATCCAACATCAGAAAAAATAAGAACAGACAACATTATAAAGACGATTTAACCGAAGGTGTTACATCAAAGGAAGATAAATAATGACAATCTCCCTGAAAAATTGACGCTATTAACAACAAATAGGGAGAAATCATAGAGAGGGATTGCTTGTTTATAAACCAAATATATCAACGAATCAATATTTTACAAACATAATGCTTCAAGCGAAGATTATGTTTAGATCACATCTTTAGGCTTATTATCGGACCTATTATATAGGCTTACAAGGGATCTTGAGTGGCCCATAACTTAGCATTAAAATTTAGCTACCAAATTAAACTCATCCAGTGGCGTCACTTGCTGACCCCCCCCTACGCATGATTATGCTTCCCCTCCCCTTATATTGATTTTTTTTTGGTATTTCCATTAAAAAATAGTCTTATTGCCCGAAACCCTAAAATGGTCCGAAACCCCTATTATTAAAATGGCCCAAAACCTCTAGAGTTTGAAATATATATCCTCCCAAATGTAATTTCCTTGAACTGACACAACTAAATACGTCTCAGCTACTCCTAATGGAGCCTTTGAGTTGGTAAAATACAACTTTTCTAGTAGATCTAATAAACGACATTAAAGATATGGGAGGAGGAAGTGGCTGGCTAGAAATTTGATGATCTTTTTTGGCTTGATTGATTCTTAGGCTTATTTTGGCTTATTTAGGCTTATTATATAGGGGCACGTCCAGGTTTTGTTCGGGAGGGGGGTTTACAAAAAAAAAACGGATCAAAAAATTTTTATATGCATATTTGTTGGGATTTAAGTAGGACAAAATTTGGGGGGAGGGGTTTCAAACCCCCTAAATCTCCCCTGGATACGGCCTTGTGCAGAGGTTTGACTTTTTGCCAAGTTGTTTAAGAACAACTGCTCAAATACAAGAGCCGTGTGCTAACTAAAGAAGTTAGCCCAAGTTTTTGGTAAAATGGGGTGAAAATATATGTCCTACTTCTTGCCTCTTTCTCCTACTTCTGTCCTACTTCTTGCCTAAGATTTCAATTTTTTCAATACTTCTAGAAAGCCCTTCGGTCAATTCTCTCTTAATCAGTGATTGAAGTATGGGAATTTAAGCTAAGAGCATAATCAAGCATCCTCGTAGAAATTTATTTTGCAAAGTGGGCAAAAATTTTGGATAGGAGTGGGGGGAAGGGATTAAACGACACAGTAAGAAGCAGCTGAGCCGTGTAAACAATATAGTGATTTGTGGGAAAGCTCGATAAATGTTTGAAATTCCAAAGTGAGGAGGAGGGACCGAGGCACCACTAACGCTATATGTCCAATATGTATTTCTATTTTGGAGAGCGGGGATGGGAGAATAAAAGAAGATAAAAGAAAGGAGGCCAATTGCATGATAAACACAGGAATAGTAGGAAGCTCGCAAGAACCCAGTAATTTCCAGGGAGAAGGGCCAAGGCACCACCATAAAAGCCTCCATATATTTCTATTACAATGAATAGGAATTAAAAAAAAACGGGATTTCAAAATATTCAGCTCAAATATAACAAGTATAAATTCGAATAGAAACATGTTTCAGCTATATATGCAGAGATCGGTGACAGGCGCCTCATTTTGGACACAGTTCTGTGATTAGAGATATTTGCATATACACGGGGCCAAAACTGACTTTTATCCACAAATCTTGTTTGAGGCGGATTTGTTTTTACTCGATCCACGTGTGTCTCTCTGACATTTCGCCTGCTTTAGACTCTAGTTATTTTTTTAAATATATCCCATCCCAATGAACGTAAACGTGCACGCCAGTTTAATATTCCTTGACAAAACTTACAATTGTTCCTAAATGTTAGGTGAAAGAGAGAGAGAGAGAAAGAGAGAGAAAGAGAGAGAGAGAGAGAGAGAGAGAGAGAGAGAGAGAGAGGAGAGAGAGAGAGAGAGAGAGAGAGAGGAGAGAGAGAGAGAGAGAGAGAGAGAGAGAGAGAGATGAGAGAGAGAGAGAGACAGAGAGAGAGATGAATAATAGAGAAGGACTTACCCAGCCTCTCTGCTACCAGCAATTACTTCATTATATGTCACCTTAAGAGGTAAAACTTCTCTCCCAAGAGATTTGGAAAAATCTAGAAAATTATGCATCTTTTAAATAGACACTCGCCGGGGAAAATATCTGATTTTTGATACTCCAAGTCATTTGAACTAACTTGACCAGAAAGCGGGGTATACAGTATTTCCCTTCAAATGGCGTTAAAACTTTATGTTACTTAAAATTGTTTGCCTTTCGTGGTAACAGAATCCACCGTTCCAGTTCGTGGTGACAGAATCAAAGTAAAAAGCGACCCGCGACAGTAGCAATCGAAGCCCCAAAAATTAAGATTTTAACAACAAAATAGATATTTAAAGAATCTGCCTTTTATGGAAATTCTGAATACATAAAACTTGTTGAGTTTCAAGGTGACTGAGATAAACATTAAATTAAAAGTAAATTTCAAAGAAGAGAAAAAAAGGACCTTACGAAAGTGGTCCAATCTTCCTTTTTTTTTTTTTTTTGGTCTCTAGATGGAACCAACTAATCTTTTTTTTTGTGTGTGTTATAGAAACAACCGCATCGTAGCAAACATCCAATTCCTCCCATTTTCTGCCATAAAACAACACTTTTTACCTAACTGGTTTCCAAATTCTATCGAGCGGACATTTTTAGATAACCAATCGATGTAGAACTGTCGAGTTGCTAATTAATATTTTATTTATCTGATTTAGATTGCCTTCCGAATTCTCCTAAAAATTCATTGGCTCAAAACCACCGCTTCCGTTAGACCAATGTTTTGATACAATATCCTGTTTGGCTGTTTTCGTCTGTTGCTTTGGGAATTGGTACTTCTGTCTCGAGAAACAAAAAAAGCAACAAACTAAAGTTCTTTTTAACGTGCATGTTTGATCTTCACTGGAAGACGTACAAGGTGACTTGCTGAAGAAGAAGAGAAAGTTTTAAAAAACTACCGCCAGGCAATTTATTGTAAAAAAAAACAATAAAACAAGGTATGTTGTTTTTCAATTGATTAATCTCATACGAGACAAATAGAACTTTGAACTACTAGAACTTGAAGTTGTTCTGATGAGTTTCTTCAAACTAGTATTTAATAGCCATTCTATATTTCGACAAAAATCTCCTAGTCTGAAAAGCTTCTAATTTGAATAAAATTACAATATTGTACCTGTGAACCATTTAAACAGAAAATGCCGCAGAGTTTTAATAGTCGTGCACTTGGGCCATGAAACTTTTGTGGCACCTTTTGGCTTGAAGTGAGGCTATTTCAAAATCCATTTGAAGTAGTTGTGGCCAGTTGCTTGGATAAAATCCAGCTTCGAGTTTTTACCAGCTTTTGCCCAAGGAAGAGTTTTCTAATGTCAAAGCTTTGCATCAGGGTACCTTCCAATCTTTGGAAGAACATATGTGTGAACACATAATTTCAAGGATGAAATACATAAAGAACAATTTGAGAACTAATTTGTCAGACGATAATCTCAGGTCGCTGCTAACGTTGGGAACGTCAAACCTAAAGCCAGAAATATCTACTCTTTTGGCATCCAGGAAACTGTTTCACCATTTCCACAAATATAGATGTCCATGTAGAGTGTATCAATGTATTATTAAACAATATTAAATATGATGTTAAGTAATATTAATATTATAAATAGAATAATATAAAATTAAAACAACATCTAGGTTTTGATCTTTCTAATTTGAACCTCTAGTGTGTAGTTGGCCCAAAACTGCTGTTTGACAGACAATGTGGCCCACCGGCAAAAACATTTGTAGACTCTTGCTCAAACAGAGTGATTAGAAATTTCTGCCACAATTCTTCCTTGTTTATCTTCCCAAATTCTGGCTTTCAGAAAATAATATTGCTCTAATGTTAAACTTTCTTCCATCGAGGAGAAATAAAGAATCATTGAATAAAAAGAAAGACCAAGAAAGTTGGGGAACATATAAATATCACCTTTCGAAATATATTTTCCATCTACTTAGTGAAGAACTGCTACAATTCAGATATAATAAAGACGGAGACAAGACTCTGCCTATTATATATTTTCTTCTTGGAATTTACAAATAATTCAAAAACTTCGTATGAAACAGCTAGCCTAATAGAATAAAAGGACAATATGCAATTTACACTCTGTGAAGTGAGGTCCTTCAGAAGCATCTGCAGAAACCAATTTCATATTTGATTGAACAGGTTCTTGGACAGATTCTGTGCCAATAGTAACCACAGCTTTTGTCGGTAGCTTTATGTGGAATGCTTCACAAGCAGCCTAAAAGGACAATGCGTGGTCTAAATGGACCCATATTTTTCTTAACTTTCTATTTCTACCCAACTTCATTATTTATAGTTAGGCAATTCTTGGTTAATCACACAAGAGTCGATCACTGTTAGAACCTTTTAGAGAAACGCTATACACAAATCTCTTTATGCTTGTGAGCATATGTAAAATACCTTATAGGGAATAGAATAAAACACTTAAAACGCACATTTGAAAAAAAAGCGACAAAAAACCCATTTTTTTTAGACATAAAGCGAAGATAATACAATACGTAAGAAGGGTAAGAAGGACGTGGCTCCCCGCCAAAAAGGAGGAAGAAAGAAGGAGTTTAAGCTGTTGTATTAATAAATATAGTAGACAAATATTAGTGGTTTTTTCTTGATAACCTAAATAAGATTCCTGTTTATCCCCTGGTCAACATGTAAAACTTTTACAAGTTTTATTTAAACAACTTATAGCAATTGTATGTATATCAGCCAATTGTAATTGTCCATTGAATTGTTTTGCATATTTTTTTTTTATAGTTTTTGTAGTTCAATTTTATTGCTTATTAGCCAGTTTTAAACAACTATTGTATTCCCCTCTTTGAAGTAATTAGCGATTGTACTGTTATTTTTTTTGTAAAGAGAGTTTGCTTTCCACAGCAAAATAGAATTATCCTTGATATTAGGGCGTTTATCCCCCCTTTTCAGGATAAAGTACAGCTTTTAATGAATCAATTTTGGAAACCATCATTTTTCATTAAAATCTACGTTTTTGCAATAGAAGAACTACCCCCCACAGCACCCATATTGCACTGTTAACCCTAAAATTTCCCTTTCAGTGGGATATAATAGATCAATCACTGGTTCTAAATCGCTATGAACATAACCTGAGCCTAAAACGTACTTTTGAGGCTTCAGTCTTCTTCCCTCCATCCGCTACAATACTACAGATCAAAGCTAATCTGTATTTTCCGATATACTTGCTTTTTGCATTACTAAATAAAAAAGTGCTACTTTATATCTGCTGTTTCGAAGGTTTTGCCCCCCCCCCCCCGAAAAAAAAATCCTGCGTACGTGCCTGCTAAAATACGATGAAAATATAGTATTTTAGTAACAAAATTATGGAAACAGCAACGGAGAATTATGGAAAGCATGCCATCCAGGACCCATTATATCAAATACCTAGCCTAATCACCTCAACACACCAAATGTTTAAACAAAATAAACCAGCATAGATACCATTTATCTCGCTCGTGCTAAGCTGATCATCTCCGAGTGGACATAGAAAAACAGTTTCATTACAGATCAAGAACAATGTTGTCACTACAACACATACCAAGAAATGAGTAGAAAGCAGGAAGGTCAGAATAATTTTATTACTTATTAAGGCCTTTAAATGAGGCTAAATAATAATAATCGCGTGGATTAGTAATCACTGCTTATGTTCTTTTAAAAAAGAATTTCTTATTTTTCTCTGTTCTGTAAGTAGAATCGGGAAGATTTTTGCAAAATTATTGTCAATCCCTAGGGGGGAGGGAGGAGTCTTAAGCCAAGGTATACCAAAAAGAAGAAAAAACAACACCTGGGTCAGAAACCTAAAGAGTGTACACAATGCTTATGACACAAGTTAAAATAAAAAGCTTACCTTGACGTTACTTGTCGAATGCAGTGTATCATAAAGGACTTCACCAGTGGACCAGTTTTTAAGGCGTATTCCTTCATTATTAGCATGCTGCTTCCTTTTGTCCGTCCTTCCCGCACTGATAGGGATTTGGGGGGGATTTACAAGTCGAACTGTAAAAGGATTTTCCTTCACAATTATTCCTGCCCCGTTTCTAATATAATGGTCAGCCTTTTGGCGACCCTCGCGACCACGCAAAATTTCGCCATCTGGTGCTTCTATGAAGCAATGTTTTCTTCCTGTTCTGAGAGGAAGTCTTTTGCATAAGACTTTCGTCTTTTTTTCATTTTCCTCTTTTTTTTTTTTGGTTTTAGATCCAAGTACTTCTTGCAACTTTTTCGGGCAATAGTCCAGCTTTCAGAATCATCATGGTTGTGTCCATTCTTAATTGATATTCTGTGCAATTCCCTGAAGAGTTCACAAAAGATGGGGAGGGATATAAATGCATCAAGGGAAGCGTATTCTATTTGACTATTTGTCAAATACGGGGCTTCCCAGTCACTGCAAACGATGCTTAGATTTTTCACGATGGGGATTCCAATAACTTTAGCGGATAGTCTTGCTAGACCCAATCCGCTTTGTTCTTTTTCGCTTTCATGAATGCTAATATAAAGATGGCTTAGGTCTAAAGAACCACGAAGAGATATTCCGGCTTGTTGTTTGAGTCTGAGTGCGTCACCTAGAATCCCAACTCCGAGTTTGACTATATTTACATCCTCCAAAATTTCAGTAATTTTCGGGAGGATTTTTCTAGGTGGCTGAGTCGCACTTAAAGACATTCTCCAGAATGTGATGCCAGTTGCATTAATGCAACTGGCACTTGTTGATTTTGGGGCTTCCATTCGCAGTCGAGGCCCAGGATTTTGGACTCCTCGACTGCCTTGAAAAAGGCAGTCGGTATTTTTTCCCAATCTTCTTCAGTTTGAATCTGCGTTGTTCTAATTCTTTTGCTGTGAATTAACTCTTCACACTTCATCCGGAACTTTTTGAAAAATTGGAAAACTTCATCAGTGCCATTAAGTCTCTCCTGTGTCTCATCAACTGAACGTCTAGGTGTCATATTTGTTAGCTGATAAAAAAATTAAATATTTTAAACAATGACATAATAATAATTACATATTAATTACACAATTTCATGTACTAATATTCAGAAACAAAGCACAAATTCTAGGTTAGTTTACCAAACGTTGGTCATATAATTTACATGACTCACCAAAAATTTTCACCTGCTCAAATATTTTTGTATTATGGCAGGACGGATAATAAGAGCAATAAACTATATGTAATTGGTTTATTAGGTAAAAATTCTGTATATTTTTATTCATGTCTTGGGTCATATCCTGGGTCAACCAGGTTCCCTGATTGGTGATGAACAAGTGTATAACGTTATTGTGACAGCTCATGCATTTATTATAATTTTTTTCATGGTTATACCAATCTTGATTGGGGGATTTGGTAACTGACTGGTACCTATTATACTGGGGGCCCCGGATATAGCCTTTCCTCGATTAAATAACTTAAGATTTTGAATGCTTCCACCATCCCTAACTCTTCTCTTAGCCAGATCTATGGTTGAAAGAGGTGCAGGGACTGGGTGGACAGTGTACCCCCCTCTTTCCTCCGCCATCGCCCATGCCGGACCTTCAGTAGACTTAGCTATTTTTTCACTTCATTTAGCCGGAGTTTCTTCCATCCTAGGAGCTGTGAATTTTATCACTACTATCATTAATATGCGGCCCCAATCAATATCTATTGATCGTATGCCTCTTTTCGTTTGGGCAGTGGGGATTACGGCCGTTCTTCTCCTCCTATCACTTCCAGTTCTAGCGGGGGCTATTACTATGCTATTAACTGATCGTAACTTAAATACTTCCTTCTTTGATCCCGCGGGTGGTGGAGATCCAATCCTTTACCAACATTTATTTTGATTTTTTGGACATCCTGAAGTGTATATTTTAATTTTACCCGGGTTCGGAATAGTATCCCATATTATTAGTCAAGAAAGAGGTAAGAAGGAGGCGTTTGGTACATTAGGCATGATCTATGCTATACTTGCTATTGGTATTCTTGGCTTTGTTGTCTGGGCCCATCATATATTTACTGTGGGGATGGATGTAGACACTCGAGCGTATTTTACTGCTGCAACCATAATCATTGCAATTCCTACGGGAATTAAGATTTTTAGATGAATCGGGACTTTGCACGGGACACGACTCACTATAACTCCCTCTATACTGTGAGCCCTAGGATTCGTGTTTTTATTTACTGTAGGGGGACTTACGGGGGTTGTGTTGTCAAACTCCAGAACCGATATTGTTCTCCATGATACTTATTATGTCGTCGCCCATTTCCACTATGTCTTGTCGATGGGTGCTGTCTTTGCTATTATAGCGGGATTCGTACATTGATTTCCTCTAATGACTGGATTAAGAATGAATCAGTTTCTTCTTAAGGTACATTTCTTTATTATATTCTTAGGAGTGAACTTGACCTTTTTCCCTCAACATTTCTTAGGTCTCGCTGGAATGCCACGTCGTTATGCAGATTACCCCGATACGTATGCTTCATGAAACGTCATTTCTTCATTGGGAAGAGTTATATCTATGGTTGCTACTCTAATATTTATTTTTTGTATCTGAGAGGCCATGATTGCCAAACAAATTAATGTTTTTTCACTTAATTTAAGATCAAGTGTGGAATGAAATCATCCCCATCCGCCTGCTGATCACTCTTATGAAGAAATTGCTATGATATCTACGTTTTAAAGTGGCAGAAACATATATGCATTGGATTTAAGCTCCAAAGATGGGTAACCCCTTTAAAAGTGTCTCAATGATTCCAACTGGGCTTACAAAATGGGAACTCACCCCTCATAGAACAACTTATTTTTTTCCATGACCATGCTTTGCTAGTGGTGATTTTAATTACTTCTCTTGTCGGCTTTTTCCTAGCTGCATTATTTTCTAATATATTTCTCCATCGTTATCTACTAGATGGTCAGGCAATTGAGACGGTCTGGACCGTTATTCCTGCTGTTATTTTAGTAGCTATCGCCCTTCCTTCTATTCGGCTTCTTTACTTAATTGATGAAATTCATAACCCTGCTCTGACTATTAAAGTAACGGGGCATCAATGATACTGGTCTTATGAATACTCTGATTTCGACGATATTCAGTTTGATTCGTACATAATCCCTTCTAACGAGCTTTCTACTGGTATGTATCGTTTACTTGATGTGGACAATCGTACACCAGTCCCCTATAACCAAGCTATCCGTCTAATGATTACTTCAGATGATGTTCTACATTCATGAGCCGTACCATCTCTAGGTATTAAGATGGATGCGGTCCCAGGTCGACTCAACCAATCCAAACTTCTGGTAAATATACCTGGAGTATTTTATGGTCAATGTTCTGAAATTTGTGGATCTGGACATAGTTTTAAACCTATTGTGATTGAAGCTGTTGGAGAAAGAGACTTTCTAAAGTGACTTGAGTTACAAATTCCATAGGGTGGCTGAAGGTCAAGCGGTAGCCTCTTAAGCTTTCTTATGGTAATTACCCCCTATGGTAGAGACTTAGTTTATTAATAAATATAAGGTTGTCAACTTTAAGAAGCCAATGGCAGTCTCTTATTCCCCAAATGATACCGCTTCCTTGAATCACTATCTTCCTTGTCTTTATAGCTCTATTATGGGCTGTTATAGTTATAGTTTTTTTTCTTTATCAACCTCATTTAGTTTCTTCTTCTAAGAGCTTCCCTAATCAAACTTTTCATTTGAATTGAAAATGATACCGAACCTCTTTTCAGTGTTTGATCCGACTTCCTCTTTTTTATCTAACTGATTAAGAATGTTCACCCCATTCCTGTTTATAGTGGTATCTTTTTGACTAATCCCTTCGCGACCTCAATTTTTAGCTAAGAGAGTTTTAATGGGATTGAATCGGGAGATGTCTCTCCTTATGGGTCCGACTAGATTTAGTGCTAATATCCTAGTTATTGCCCTTTTCTTATTTATTCTATTTAATAATTTTATTGGATTGTTCCCCAATATTTTTACTGCTACTAGACATCCAACGGTTACTTTAAGACTTGCAGTCCCCCTCTGAATCTCTTTTGTCTTATATACTTGGGTTAGGGAAACTACGAATGCTTTAGCCCATCTTGTACCTTTAGGGACACCGGCACCTTTAATACCTTTTATAGTGGTAATCGAAATCATTAGAAATATGATTCGGCCTATTACACTCTCTGTCCGGCTTGCGGCCAATATGATCGCCGGCCATCTCCTATTAACTCTTTTGGGGGACCAAGGGACTCTGGAAAATACCTATATTACTACAATTGTAGTCTTCTCACAAATTGTTTTATTGATACTGGAATTCTCTGTGGCTATTATTCAATCTTATGTTTTTATGACTCTAATGACTCTCTACGCAAGAGAATAATGAATCAATTAAATCACCCCTATCATCTAGTTAATGTCAGACCCTGGCCCTTAGCTACGTGTATAGGAGCTTTTGCAATGACTTCGGGACTTGTCAAGTGATTTCATTCTTTTGACAGAGTGCTCTTCTTTACGGGGCTGGCCACCATCGTGTTTGTCTCATATCAGTGATGACGAGATGTATCACGAGAGGCTACTTTTCAAGGAATACATTCAACGAAGGTTGGCTTTGGGTTACGATGAGGAATAATTTTATTTATTATTTCTGAGGTTTTCTTTTTTGTTTCTTTCTTTTGAGCATTTTTTCACAGAAGCTTGTCGCCTAATATTGAAGTTGGGGCCTTGTGACCCCCAATTGGAGTAGAGAGCTTTAATCCATTTCAAGTACCCCTACTTAATACTAGCATCCTTCTGGCTTCAGGGGTTACAGTAACTTGGGCTCACCATGCTTTAATAGAAAATAATTTTGATCAGTGTCTCCAGGGACTTCTAATCACTGTTTTACTAGGATTATACTTTTCATTTCTACAAGGATTGGAGTATATGGAAGCCTCATTCACTATTGCAGATAGAATCTATGGATCTACGTTCTTTTTAGCGACGGGTATTCATGGCTTGCATGTGCTTATTGGTACTATTTTTCTTATAATTTGCATTTTACGTCACACTAAGTGTTACTTCTCACCCCAACATCATTTCGGATTAGAGGCTGCGGCTTGGTACTGGCACTTTGTTGATGTTGTATGATTATTTCTTTATCTTTCTATCTACTGGTGAGGGGAGTAGATCTTTCTAGTATAAGTATTATACTTGACTTCCAATCAAGGGATCCTATTAGGGAAAGATAATTATTTTAGTTTGATTGAGAATTTTTATGCTTGTTTCTATTATGTTAATACTGGGAGTGTTTGTAAATAAAAAAGTCTCTCTGGATCGCGAAAAGAGCTCCCCATTTGAATGCGGATTCGATCCTTTAAATTCCTCTCGTGCCCCCTTTTCTATCCGGTTTTTTGTTATTACTCTTATTTTTCATATTTTTGATGTAGAGATTACTCTACTACTACCCCTAATCTTTTTGAACATGTCCTACCCGACGACCTACCTGGCTATCTTCATTTCCTTTGTTCTTATTGCGGGAGTCTTTTATGAGTGAAAGGAGGGTGCTCTTAGATGGATTAAATAGTTATCAACTTTATCGAGAATTGTTTTATTTAGGAGAATAGTTTAAATAGAACATTGGGTTTGCATCCTAAAAGAGGGATATCCTTCTCTCAGAGTGGGAATTGATATTATCAAATCCAGTTTCGACCTGAATTTAGGCCTCTTGGCCCCCATTCTTTAGCAGAAGCTAATTAATAGCGCTTCATTGTTAATGAAGAGGAAGGGGTAGCCCCTGTTAAGAGGTAGAAAGAAGGATGAGAGCTGCTAACTCTTCAACCGGGTAGTTAAATTCTACTCACTACCTATTTATATAGTATATTTAATACAATGCATTTTCAATGCATAGATGGACAAATGTCCTTTAAATATTTCCAGGAATCATCCACCCCAACATCTTCAGTGTTATGCTCTTGTTAAGCTATAGAAATATATAAATAATGTGAATAATAAAGAAGTAAGGATAAGTACCTTATATGGGGAGGAGGCTAAGAACGAAAATACAGATGAACCCCACGAACTATTCTGGTAGATTAATGAAGGCCCCGCCTCTTCTACCCAGCCACAATCGCCTTCGTAATAAAGGAGTTCACCCATAACTAAGGGTATAGAACTTGTCCGCCCCGTAATAAATGCTAAAAATAGTATTCTACTCACATAATGTCTTAGATTCAGGCTGAGTGATTTAAAAAAGTAAGGTAGCATTACCCCCAATCTAATAAGAGAGAGAAGGAGGATTTTCTCAAATACACCTAGAATGATTCTTACGTCTCCCAGAAAACATCAATAAAAAATATATCCCCCTATCACAGCCCCCCAGTAAAGAACAAAGAGAGGGGTTAGATAGTCCCCCTCTTCGTCCCTGTACTGACAACTTATATTGTAGTTATAGGAACATAAACATATTATTGCGATTCGGGAAGAGTAGGTTCTTGTTAGGAGACATGAACCTAATATGAGTACGCTAGGAATTAATATGCCCAGGTCCTCTGAGGATTCGATAATTAAATCTTTTGAGAAGAAACCTAATAAAAATGGGAATCCCATCAATCTTAAAGAGCACACTAAAATGATGTAGCTAGTGTAAGGGAGTATCTTGGATACCCCCCCTATTCGACGTATGTCTTGTACACCCAATGAGTGGATTACAACCCCCGAACATATAAAAAGGAGGGCCTTGAAAAGTGCATGAGCAAACAGATGGAAGTAACAAAACAGCGTGAGGCCTAAACCTAGAGAGAATATTATTACTCCTAGTTGACTTAATGTAGATAGTGCGATTACTCGTTTTAAATCGTTTTCCCCGAATGCGGCCAAACCTGAGAAAAAGGAAGTTAAGGCCCCTGTGATAACAAGTAGGAAGCACCCTCTCTCTTCGAACGAGGGAGACAAACGGATCATTAAATAGATCCCGGCTGTTACCAGTGTTGATGAATGAACTAGAGATGAAACAGGGGTGGGGGCTGCCATAGCTGCCGGTAGCCATGCAGAGAAGGGTAGCCATGCAGAGAGGTTGAGTAGGCACTCGTGTGAGTGATAATGATGAAAAGTTAAGGTAGAGAGGATAGTAGGGTGTAAAATAAAAAATAATAGGAAGCGGGAAGACGTTCCGGCTGGTAACCTCAACCGAGAATTAAAATAATTGTGGGAATTAATGAGCATTCGAAGAAGACGTAAAATAGAATGAATGACTGCGTGGTGAAAGTTAATCATAAGAGGATAAACAAACTTAAGAGAATAATTCTGTAGCTTAATGGCCAACTCGGCTTCAATCTAATGACTATTATGAAGAAAATTCCTGAAGTTAGAGCTAGCAGGGTGCTCCCCCACTCTAAGTGGAATTCTGATATTAACTTATATATTAATGTTAAATATAATAAGCTTGAGGTGAAGAACCACTTATTCATTTAGAAACTGCACTTGATCCGATCCTGATGAACGTACTAAAGATACCAGTACCGATAGTCCTAAAGCTCCTTCGCAAACTGTGATTCTGAGAAAGATGAATGCGTTAATTAATCTCATGTAGTTTGAATATACTAATAGTCTGAACAATAAAAGAATAAGAAATTCTAGTCTCAGCAGAGTTACTAGGAGGTGCTTATTTCTTGAAGAAAAGATTAGTAATCCTAGAAAGAGTGATAAATAAATTATTATGATCGACTGAGTAATTAAAAGATAATGTCGGTCTTGTAAACTGAATTTAGATAAATCTCTCGGTCTTCAAAAGAGTTATTAACATCTTTAACTTCCAAAGTTAATATTTTCATTAAACTACCTTTTGATATGCTAGGGTCTATTGTTGTTGTTTCCATGCTTATACTTCTAATGAATCACCCTCTTGCTTTTACGCTATCGTTATTCATTCAGACTTTATTGATTTGTATTATACTTAGGGGTGTCTCCCTTTGAATTTCATTAATTCTTTTTTTAATCTTTTTAGGGGGTATCCTAGTAATATTTATTTATGTGTCTTCGTTGAGAGCTAATGAGAAGTTTGCTATTGACTTAGCTTCGTTCATGTGGGTTCTCCCTACAATTATCTTATCTTTCCTAATTTTGAATAGGGATTATATGTTTATTGGATCTTCTTCCGGATATCTCTACCCTGCAGATTTCATGGTCATCAATTTTAATATTAATAAACTCACTGTACTAGCCTACTCATTCGTAGTGGTCTACTTATTTTTAGCGCTCCTCTTGGTTATTGATTTTTTAAACGGCAATAAGAAACCTTTGCGGTCGATAATTTAGCGGTTCCACGATTTAAAGAATAAAATGTTATCTTTACGAAAGACACAACCTACCCTTAAGATTATTAATTCTGCCTTAGTGGATTTACCTGTTCCGGCCAACATTTCTATTTGATGAAACTTTGGCTCCCTTCTAGGTCTGTGTCTGGTCATCCAGATTGTTACTGGGCTCTTTTTAGCGATACATTATACGGCGAGAGTGGACTTAGCTTTTTCTAGAGTAGCCCATATTTGTCGAGATGTCAACTACGGATGACTGCTCCGCACTGTTCACGCCAATGGTGCCTCTTTTTTCTTCATTTGCATTTATTTTCACATTGGCCGAGGGATGTACTATGGTTCCTTTCACTATTTTGAAACATGAATAACTGGAATTGCCCTATTATTTCTAGTGATGGCCGCTGCTTTTTTAGGGTATGTTCTCCCGTGAGGTCAAATGTCCTTTTGAGGGGTCACTGTCATTACAAACTTAGTATCTGCTGTACCTTACATTGGTAATGACATTGTACAATGATTATGAGGTGGATTTGCTGTCGATAACCCCACTCTAACGCGATTTTTCACTTTCCATTTTTTAATCCCCTTTCTAGTGGCCGGTTTGACTATGATCCACCTTTTGTTTCTTCATCAAAGAGGTTCTAATAATCCTCTTGGAATTAATGCCAACTTAGACAAATTACCATTCCACCCTTATTTTACTATTAAGGATACCGTCGGATTTATGGTCCTTATCTTCTTTCTTGTGATTCTCTCCCTAACTAGACCCTATCTTCTAGGAGACCCGGACAATTTCATTCCTGCTAATCCATTGGTTACCCCAGCCCATATCCAGCCAGTGTGGTATTTTATATTCGCATACGCTATCTTGCGATCTATTCCTAATAAGTTAGGAGGGGTAATCGCCCTTGTTTCTTCTACCCTTGTCCTTGTATCTCTTCCCTTCACATTTAAGCCCAAGTTTCGAGGTCTTGAGTTCTATTCTATTGCTCAACCCCTATTTTGATCCTGGGTCTCAGTGTTCCTGCTTCTTACGTGAATTGGAGCACGACCCGTAGAAGATCCCTATATTCTTCTAGGGCAGATTCTGACATGTGTCTATTTCTCGTATTTTATGCTTACCCCGATTGTTATTAACATAAATGACAAGATTGTCTAATAAGACTCCTTGGCCGATTAAAGCATCTGTTTTGAAAGCAGAATAAGGTTGATTATGCAACCAGGGGTCTTCACTTTAGCCCCCCCCCCTCTAAGAGATCCCTCAATAGAAGCAGAGAAATATAAGAGAGACCGGGAGGAGACTTTTCCAGCATAAGTACATTAGGTTATCGTAACGATAACGAGGGTAAGACCCACGTCTCCAAAGATAAAAGTAAACCACCAGACAGAATATAAGAAAGCTCATACCTCCAAATACTACACTGAATAGTAAAGATATGAAAAGAATGCTAGCGTATTCAGATAATATAATTAAAGCGAACCCGACTCCTATATATTCTGTATTGAAACCCGATACTAGCTCAGATTCCCCCTCGGCTAAGTCGAATGGGGTGCGGTTAGTCTCTGCCAGGATTGTGATAAACCAACACAGTCCTAGAGGAAGGCACAGGTATAGGGGCCAACCTAAGTAAGAGGATTTAGCTAGGTACCCCTCTAAATCGAGCTTTTTGAATAACATTAAAGGAGACAAAACTAGACCTACGTTGCCTGGGCAACGTGAAGTGTTGCAGCAACCTTTGTCCGGTTTTGCCGATTAAAGTGTTGCGAGAGCAAAACTTTGGTTTTGTTTCTTCGCTATCGGTTAAATGCTGAAGTTGTCAAAACTATCAAAGCTTTCAAAACGGCATATTCAAAGAAGAACACAATCAGTAATCACATGATCAAATTCTTCAGCGTTGAAAAAACAACAGCAAAAGAATATCGGAAAAAGGGACTAAATTGAGTTTGCAGCCAGTTGAACTTTATCCTTTTCAATCGTAGACATCGTGACGGATGGAAACTTGGAACATTATCTTATATAATCTATTTGGTATTATAAAGCTATCCGTAACTTTTCAGGATCAAATACCATAGTTGTGCACCAATTTGCACAAATTTGTAGCCCCTCATGAACCTCCTCTAGCAACCCATTCTTGCTTACAAGTCCCTCTTCCGTGAGAGACAAAGAATAACACAATCAGTAATCAGATGATCAAAGGCTATTCCTCAGGGTTAAAAAAAAAAAAAAATATTGGAAGAAGGGACTAAATTGACTTTGCAGCCAGTTGAACTTTATCCTTTGCACACCATAGGCTCTGGCTCGAGGACAAGCAAAAACCATCCTTTTTGGCCCCAGGCAAGAGTCGTACGGAGCTTTGCAAAATATAATGTCATATTCATCAATCCGGCCCGAGGTCCACACTAACAGCCGATTATTACTTACTATGCCCCTAAATGTCACTTTGCAGCCGGTTGAACTTTATCCTTTTCAATCGTAGACATCGTGACGGATGGAAACTTGGAACATTATCTTATGTAATCTAGTTGGCATTATAAAGCTATCTGTAACTTTTCAGGATCAAAATACAATCAGGGACCCATAAATTTCCTGTAATGACTCGCCATCCAGGATCGCTTATTATTGGATGGCGATTCATTACAGGAAATTTATGGGTCCCTGATTCCATAGATGTGTACCAATTTGCACAAATTTGTAGCCCCTCGTGAGCCTCCTCTAGCAACCGATTCTTACTTACAAGTCCCTCTCCCGGGATATACATCCAAGTTCACCGGAAACAAATAATGGGTACACCAACTAGCAAAAGTTCCAAACCCCTTGTCGCTGAAGTCATTGTAGCCTAACAGCCGATTATTACTTACAACTCCCCTACATGTCTTACAATCGGGAACCAAGTTGTTCTTACCATCAATTACACCAGAAACAGATAATAGGTACACCAATCAGCAAAAGTTGCAAACCCCTCATTGCCAAAGATGATTATAAGCTAATAATCGACTGTTGCTTGGAAGTCCCCTACATATCTCACAATTGGTATCGGCCGATTTTTGGTTCAAGTGTGTACCTTACCACTGAAGTTGTCAACCCATTGAAACTTTCAAACTGGTGTATGTCATGAAGGAATTTTTGTAACAAAAAATGGATGACATATACTTTGATCAGCTCATCAAGGTCTATCGATTGTCATTGAAAAAAAATTCTATCTGTCTTAGTTCAAAAGTTGACTTTTTTGCCGGAGGCCAACTTTCTAACACCGCCACTTAGAAAGGAGCAAAGGATAAGCTCTAATTTCTTTAGCAATGAGAGAACTTTTAAAGTTTAAGAGGTATATCTGATACCATTTCTCTATTGCAATCCCAAGTAGAAAAAAAAGAATGGTAAAGTCAGCTGAAATCACGAACAGAAATAGCTAGAAACAATAGATGGCAGCACTTTCGGACCCGTGGGAAAATCGCACTTTTTTGTTTTTGTAAATTTTTCTATTTATCACTCAAAGAAGATATATTGGCTGTGGGGCCGGGGAACTACCGCATATATTTAACACTTATAGATTTTAGTCCATCTTCAATTTGTAACTGGTGCCTGCCTGCTTGCCTGCTAGAACGGAGCTTTCTACTCGAAAGCAGAAACATGGTTTGATGAAACGAAAGCTTGGCTGCACAACTTCAGATACTCCTCTCTGACATAGGCTATATAACTCCACTTCACTTCGCACACCATAGGCTCTGGCTCGAGGACAAGCAAAAACCATCCTTTTTGGCCCCAGGCAAGAGTTCTACGGAGCTTTCCAAAATGTAATGTCATATTCATCAATCCGGCCTGAGGTCCACACTTTCCGTAAAAACCGCACAGGTTAGACCCTTACCAGTTTCCAGGAATAAGCTGAGATCGGCGGCATAGAAAAAAAAAAAAAAAAAAAAAACGGGACAAAACCAAAGTGTTGCTCTCGCCACACAATGATGATGATTAGAGATACCTCGTAAGAAATGGTCTGTGCCCCCGCGCGAATTCTTCCTAGCAAAGAATACTTAGAATTAGAGGACCAGCCTGCCACCATAATTCTGTACACACTCACTCTCATCGCGCAGATGACCAAAAGGAATGATAGATTGAATTTCGCACCGTAAGAGATAAATGGGACCAGGGTCCATAGAAAGAAAGAGAGGAATAGGCTAAACACGGGGGCAACAAGATAGGGTATGAAGTTAGAAACCAGAGAAAGTGAAACTTCCTTACAAAATAGTTTGATCCCGTCAGAAAAGGGCTGTAGAACCCCTAGAAAGCCAACTTTATTTGGACCCTTACGCAATTGAATGCATCCCAAAATCTTTCGTTCTAATAGTGTTAAAAAAGCAACTGAGACTAGAACCATAACTATTTGTAAGAAAATAAAATAAATCATTTAGGCTCATGCTGTCAACTAAGGTCTCCTTATAGATACATCCTAAATCTAACGCATTTATCTGCCAAGTTGACATAATTACGCAGAATTACGCTGTTATCCCTAAGGTAACTTGGTCTTTATTCATCTAAGGATCAATGACCACTTATTAGTGTATTTAAATTGTGAGTGATTATTCTACTCTCCCCGTCGCCCCAACGAAACATCCTCTTCTTATGTCTAATTACTTGCCGTAAGACCAAAGGGTTGGATGTAAAGATCTATAGGGTCTTATCGCCCTCCAAGTATATTTAAGCTTTTTCACTTAAAGATTAACTTCAATTTAATTGAAGAGACAGATCGTCTCTCGTCAAACCATTCATTCCAGCCTCAAATCAAAAGGCTAATGATTATGCTACCTTCGCATGGTCAGTATACCACGGCCCTTTAATTCATCAGTGGGCAGGCTCGACCTCCCAGAATTAGGAGGCGATGTCTTTGTTAAACAGGCGGAGATGAGTTTTGCCGAATTCCTTTTGAATTTTATGGGACAGATTATATTAAATATTTATAATTCTACTGATTCTATCATTACAGTTGCTAAATTTCTATAAATAGCGCCGGCTAGTGTCAATTAATTATTTTGAAATTATAATTCTAGTGACAATGGTTATTGCACCGGGGCAACTTTTAAGCCTAGTGGTGTCCCTTTTAATGTTATAATGTGTTCCTAGAGCTCGTCCCCTAGGAAATCTTCCTTGCGGAGTACCCTAAAGGAATATTGTGCCAACCAGATATAAAGGTACGAAATATTTTTTACAACGATATCAGTCTTTGAGAGAATTATGAAACAGTCATCTTTAACTGATATAGATCACCTTATTTCGGGATTCGCCGATAGAGATCGAAATTTGATAAACCCTGATACAAAAGGTACAAACAATAACTTTTTTATAATTAATAAGTTTTCCTTTTCAGTACTTAGACCTTGAGTAAGTTCAATTCTTTTACTTATATAATATTGTTTTAAATAGGTTTATGAGTAGAGACTTAGGGAGCACTCTAGAGAGTATCTTTTTAGTGTAAGCAAAATGTTTGTTCAAACTCCCTCCCTCTTTCAAGACACACCTTCCGGTATGCCTACTTTGTTACGACTTATCTCTTCGGACAAGAGAGCGACGGGCGATGTGTACATTTCTCAGAGCCTCCTTCAGGTCGGAAAGACTTACTTCTAAATCCACCTTCTTCTCCATGATAATATGAACATTCCGTGTAAGTTCTTATTGTAACCCACCCTCTCCCGAACATAAGCTACACCTTGATCTGATTTGTTAGCCTAAGCAGTTAGGGGGAGTTATTTGTTTAATCCCCTAAACGACGGTATATAAGCTGTTTGACGAGGACGGGTTGCTTGTTTCGTGGATTGTCGTTTACGGGGCAGGTTCCTCTAGTAAGTTTAGAAACCGCCAAATTCTTTAGGTTTAGATAATACTACCCAGGTTAATTAAGAATGGACTAATAGGGTATCTAATCCTAGTTGTCTGGCCACCTAAAAAGTGCTTTACTCAAGAGAATAACATATAAATACAGATTTCACCCTTATTAGTTTAAATTATAGTTGTGCCGAAGCTCCCCCGTTCACCTAAAATATTTGCTCTAGGGCCTTGTATGACCGCGGATGCTGGCACAAGATGGTCCCCCTATCTTTTCATTCGCTATACCTAAGAAATAGGCAATAATATCGGTCACTGAACCCGTGATCTAGAACGATATCTTGCATATGACTCGTAGAAAAAGTAAATAAGCTAGCTAGAATCAAACTTTCACTAATGAATGCCGGACTTAGGAAAAGCACGAACGGGCTACCAGTATTGATAAATGGGAGTAAGGCGGTAGTAAATAGAAGGTGCAATTACATTTGCTTACTAATCCAGATATAAATGAAAGTAGGGTTTTGAATGGAGATGGGGGGGGGATTCAATTTATAAGATTAGTAAAAGCAGTAGGCTCGGCAAGCGACCGAAACACATTCTCTAGCCGCCATAAAGAGTGGATTAACCGCTCGGTTGTTTTATTTAAGTGTAAGGGATAGTCTAGCCTCAATACGTATTTATGTGTGATGAGAATTAGCTAGATGACAACTAGTAGTCGAGAGGTTTTAATAAATTAATATTGACTACTTGTTTTATAGAAGGATCTTGTGAGGCTTAATGTACACCCCCCAATCAATGTATTGGTTAAAATGACTATAGAAGGCGAAGTTAATAGAGTTGAATTTTTATTGTATAAGTGTTGACGTGAGTGACAATTAAAATTTATTTAAATACTTGTTGTATTACTATTGTAATTGTGAAGGAGGTGAATGAAAATAAAAAGGTAAAT
The DNA here is from genome assembly GCF_032884065.1 of Artemia franciscana. Taxonomy (NCBI): domain Eukaryota; kingdom Metazoa; phylum Arthropoda; class Branchiopoda; order Anostraca; family Artemiidae; genus Artemia; species Artemia franciscana. Next base: position 16,178,080 of record NC_088883.1, on the reverse strand, counting down.
AGGGAACTAACCCACCCCTAGGAACCTCAAATAGTCATGTAAATGGTGTTTTATAACTAGACCCGACATAACAAGCGGCCACCCTGAAGGACCAATCGAAACGAAAACACCTAACGAGATGCAGAGCGATAGTCACATGCTTTACAGGATATCTATAGCGAAGTCATATATTCTAATTAATACGTAGGCTACCTCTAGACAAGGCCCCCCCTCAAACATGTAGGCTATGACCTACATGTTTGAGGAGGGGCCTTGCATAGAGTCAGGCCTACGTATGTACATAAAATGAATATTATATTCGTTTATATAACGTCCTGTATAGTACATTCACCGCTCTTTTATTAGTATAATGAAAGAGCGGTGAATGTACGTTATTTATATCATTTATATAATATTAAATTTTATTTAAACCCTCTTTAGAGGGTTTCTAAAATAACCTAGAGATATTGATTTATATTTATCCTGGAAGATTTAGTGTTCCAGGATAAATAAAATCATTATCTCATCTAATACAACCCTCTAAAGAGGGTATAAAATTTAATAGAACTATAAACTTATTTGTAGTATTTTTTGTCCTAACACTAAGTGTTAGGACTAGGAAAAAATACTACGGATAAGTTTATATCTTATTAAATGTACCTATAATAACAAATTATTTTCTTTATTGAATATCATTATAATGACGTTCTGTACACGTGAAATTGTCTCGAATTGTGAGTTCAAAAACCCCTAAAATCGCTAAAAATGAGCTTAAAAGTTGCGTTTAGGGAATTTTGTGACCCTGTTTTACACAATTAATGGGGGGGGGCCTTGATGTTAACTCGAAAAACAGCCTTTTTCAGTATTGTGCCTTCAGCCCCGTAAAAAGTGAATTGAAGGTGCCCTAATTTTTCTCCAAAAAGCTGTGGAATAAATAATTTTGTCCTGTTTTGAGAGGACGGAAAAATCTGACCCCCCCCCCCCCGAAACAAAAAAAGGGGGGGGATCAATTTTATTTTGTCTTAAAGAGAGTGAGACGAGTCGAGAGTGTGCTCGTTTGAATAGTAGACGAAGCTAAAGGTCCTCATTAATTTGAAAGAGGTTTAATGTAGCTCCGATTTTGTCTACTGTTAAAATAAGATATAGTTATTCTATTATGGCTAGCCTAGGAGAAGAACTCCCTCCCTCGTTACGCTTCATACTGAAGCGTAACTTGGGGGGGGATTCTTCTCCCGTGGGGGTGTTAAAGAGTAAGCTAACATAAGCTACTGGGCTCATACCCCAATGATAGAGTAATCTCTCTTTAAATGATTAAGTGGTTATGCCTATTTGTTTCCTATATTTTTATAGTGTCCTCCCACTCCTGGCTGGGTTTGTGGCTTAGAATGGAAATAAATTCTTTGAGCTTTATCCCTATTATATTTGAAGAGAGAAAGGAAAATAGATTAAAGTATTTTCTAATCCAATCGGTAGCCTCAGTCATCTTTTTAGCGAGTGTTCTGAATCAATCATTTTCATTTTTAATCCCCTTTGCCCTATTAATTAAGATCGGCGCGGCCCCGTTCCATATATGATTAGTAAGCATCTCTAAGTCTATATCATGAAAGGTTTTATCTCTTTTAATGACTTTTCAGAAAATTGGACCTCTTCTCGGACTGGCTATAACACAATTTACAAATTCTTTTTTTATTTTTATTAGAGCATTGATTGGAGGATTAGGGGGAATTAATCAATCTAATCTTCGGCTGATTATAGCGTTTTCCTCTGTTAGACATTTATCCTGGTTAATGGTTAACATAAGTAGATTTTTCTTAATATTAATTTATTATGTAACTTACCTGGTTATCCTGTATTTTGTAGTAGTTTTACTCCAACAAAGGGGGAGATACTCCCTCGCCCAAATGAATAGTAATGCCAGATTAATTTATAAGGCTTCGATTTCATTCAGTCTTCTCTCTTTAGCCGGGCTACCCCCCTTCTTGGGATTTTTTATTAAATGAATATCTCTGGAGATAAATATTTTACCCCCTCTTCTTGTGTTAGCCCTTGTTATAGCCTCATGTCTCTCAGTCTATTTCTACTTTAAAATTGCTATAAGATCTCTCTTGTTCCCCTCAGAGGTAAAGTCTGAGCAAATAGAGGTCCTGGGTATTTTATCGATAGGGTTCAATATTTTTAAAGCTTTAAGTTAATTAAACTGCCAGCCTTCAAAGCTGGAAATAAGAGGTTCTTAAGCTTTACTAACTTACACTTAACGTAGACGAGGGTATTATCTACATAATTACAGTATCAACGTAATCCTTTTTATCAGGCACCTCGTCTCTTCTATTATATATGAAATGTAAATTTCTCTTTAAGAATCACAATCTTACGTGCACAAAACACTTATATACAAGATTACCCACTTGCGACAAAAATAATTCATAATCCATTAGGCTCAGATTAGAAACAACTCAAGATTTGCAATCTTACATTTTTTTTAAACTACTAAGCCATAAATTAAATGATAGTAAAGGAAATAATCCTTAACTGAATTTACAATTTAGCACCTAAAATCGGCCACTTTACTTATGCAACGTTGATTTTATTCTACAAATCACAAGGATATTGGAACTTTATATTTTATTTTTGGGGCTTGAGCCGGTATAGTCGGGACTTCTTTAAGAATGCTTATTCGAGCAGAGTTGGGTCAACCAGGTTCCCTGATTGGTGATGAACAAGTTTATAACGTTATTGTGACAGCTCATGCATTTATTATAATTTTTTTCATGGTTATACCAATCTTTATACCAGATATGGTCCATATGGACAGGTTATGGACAGGTTATACCAGATATGCGGAGCATATCTTTAATTTTCCAAATCATTTTATTTTGTTTGAAAATGTTTCTTTGATTTCTAGGGACCAAGGTTTAAAGCAAACTTTCAGGGAAACAATCGAAATTTAAAAAAATTCTATTCAAGAATAATTCCATAAACAGAGATACAGGTGAATTTGGATTGAACTCAATTTATGATAATTTACTGAGGTCAAATAAAGTAAATATCACTTCACCTAAGAGCTATGACCTCTGTCCACGTAATACGTCAGTTAAATCTAATGAACCGGAACCGAAAAGGTCAAGGAGATTTCCCTCGGCTGTTGCATTGAAAAAAATAAGAGCAATAAACTATATGTAATTGGTTTATTAGGTATAAATTCTGTTTATTTTTATTCATGTCTTTTAGTTTTACTGCTGATGATGAAAAAGCTTACCTTGACGTTACTTGTCGAATGCAGCGTATCTTGAAGCACTTCACCAGTGGAAAAGTTTTTAAGCCGTATTCCTTCATTATTAGCATGCTCTTGAAGCACTTCACCAGTGGAAAAGTTTTTAAGCCGTATTCCTTCATTATTAGCACGCTTCTTCATTTTGTACGTCCTTCCACACTGATAGTGTTTTATCTGCCAAAAAGAAAGGAAGAGTCATAAAGCAAAAAAAAAACAGTGACCTGGAAAGAAAACAATTATAGAAAATACGAACACTGTCAAGGTCAATAAGAAATAAAAATCTTCTCGCACAAATTGCTTCAATTTTACGCAAGATTCCGGTAATGATTAAGATAAAATGATGCTATATGATTTCAATTAATAAATATAGAAGTGACATATGGGTTTATACAATTTAAAATATTTGTCATTTTGAAAGAAAACATATATATAAAGCATGACAAAAATCTACAAATAAAGAACATCGTTATCCAGAGAGTTATTTAGTAGGCGATTGATATATCAAAGGGAGGGGGGGGGGGGTAAATTACAATATATAAATTATCCACACATTCTTTCTTCAATTCAAATTTTAATTAAATCCAGATCTCTAGATTTACTAAAAGTCGACACGACTTTTCCCTACTTCGTCAAAAATCTGCGGAATATAGACCAGGAGAGATCCTTTCTCCTCCATGATTGATCCAAAGAATTCCCAGCAAAAAAAGGTAAAGCATATAAACATATAATTGTCAAACGAGTCCCAAGACCATACCAAAAAGAAATGCTAGCAAATTCCTGAATCAACAAGCAATAAACTGACAAATCTCCAAATCTGATTAATCTTGGAGGAAAAGGGGTCTCTTTAGTGCATATTCTAAAAAACCTCAATAAAAACTTACACAGCTAATAGTGTTGTGTAGAAAGATTGCAGCAAAATGGCCTATTTGCCTGAAAACTGGAATTCTCCCTTAACCAAGCAACTAAATAACCATTGCAAGAAAATATTGCTTCTACTGGAACCTAAGCTAAGGATGTACTTCTGCCAAGTACTGACATACAAAGCTTGTTTTCAGTTTGTTCCGTATTAAACTAGTTTTTATTTATTTCTGGTTTTCCGCGGGGAGAAGCAGGATCGCTAATCATCAACTGTGTGCAACCATGGCAGTATTAGTTTTCTTGCGAAATTTTGTCCAGACAAGCTTTGCCCTTTAAAAAAAAATAACCAAACTTCAACCATTTTAACATTTTTTACAAATGTTAATGTAAAAAAAATGACAAAACATTTGACAAAATTTATTTGACAAACCAATAATGAACTTATCATGTAACAAAAATACAGCTGATATTCAAATTCATACTCAAAAAGAACAGAAATTACTAGATATTTGAACTGTATAGTTGTCCTGCTTGTACCCCAGTTATACCACAAGTGTCATTCATGCATTACTGAAAGCAATTAATAGATATATACTTGAAGCAATTTTAAAGCAAAGGCACAATACAAAATAATAAGGCATGAATGTTTTGTCAAATAAAAACTCTAAGAATGTATCCAGAGTGAAGGGTTTACCTGTTTTCAACTCATAGAACCCATCCCCCATTGCCCAAAGTTTAAATTCTACGAACAAAAAAGATAAAAAATGCAAATAAACAAATTTCAATGCATTTTGTAAAGTCTTTTTGCAACTCCCCTGAAATAAAGCAACCAAAACAAAGCATCCAGGATGAAGGATGATATCAGGCTTTGGCCCCCTCCCTTGCCCAAAGGTTCGATTCAACTTATAAAAAACTACAAAATACATATAGATAAATTTTGATGCATTTTTGTAAGGTCTTTTGTAAACATACATCCCCAAAATTATCCCCCCTCCTCTGAAGAACTCTAGATATGGCCCTATTAAAATTAACCTGTTCAAAATACATAGTGTTTTCAATGAAATATAGTTTAGAAAATTTGAAAACAAAAGAAAAGTGAAAGAAAGCAGTTTTTTGTATTGAATAAATCCTAGATGTCATTCTGTTTTTTATGTTAAAACAAAAAAAAACAAATCAATTTTTTTAATTAATTATTAAGTAAAACTATAATAATTGAAAACCAAGAACAATCAAGTCACACAAAAGAAATATACATGTTGAAATAAAGTTTTATATCTAAGTTCTTCTAGTTTGTTCTATTTCATTTAAACAAATAGATCAATGGTGCCTAAGTTACACTTCGAAAATTAATAGTTTTAATTTTTGAACAAATCCATTTTATACTTTGAAGTGAAGTTTTGCAGTGATACTTCTATTTTGCTCTTTTATGAATTTTGATGCTTTATCAATATTTTGATGATACAAGTGATATCTGACTTCAATAATATGGAAAGATCATTACCAGGTCTCTTTGTATGACTACCTGTTTACCTTTTTCTCAGCAGGGGTTGAGACAGATGTATGCAAGGACCTTGAAACTCCCTCAATAGCACATAGAAATAGTTTTATATATACAGTAGTTCATTTGTTTTTGCTCAATTAACAGGACCCCCTCCCCTCCAATAAAAAATGATCTTAGTGCAAGGGCCTGAATTGAGCCTTATCCTGGCCTGGCAGAATTTAAACATACCAAAAAGAAATGTTTTCTAATTTCCAGAAGTCCTTAATTATTTTTTTTGGTGGGGGAGGGAGGGGGTCCATTGTTAAATAGAGTAAAACCCAGACAGATGGTTTTGAGAGTGGCATAGCTGGAATAACTTTTTTAAGGTTGTATAAGAATGATAGACTGGGATATCAAACATACACACTTATTTAAGATTTTTTATCTTGTTCAGAAGGGAAAGTGTTCCAAAAAAAACCTCAAGAAAGGAAGTTCTGCACCTCTACAAAAAGTTTTCATTCATGTCAGTTCAAACATAGGATACACCTAGAGAAAGATTCGATACTTAATTATTCCTTATAAATTCAATTTGTTGGGTTATTATATAAATAAAATCACTCTGCAACTTCCAATAAACCCTTTAATATTTTTTTAGAGTAAACTTTTTTTTGCAATATTTCTGTTTCTCTTATCAACAAAACTTATCTGGCTTATTCTTAAAGAAATTCTACCAGAGTGTCAGACATGGGGCTTAAAAATCCAAGGGACTAAGATATAAAAAGTATGTCTTTTCTGAAAAAAAGGGCCTTGGTTTTCATTTTAAATCCTTCTAGGATTTATTTTTGTCTTGAAAGGATACATTAGGGAACTGGCCTCTTCCCTAACACTTTTTTAGCTAGGTCTGTCCTCCAGATCTCAGCACTGCAATGAAGGATTGGCACTATTAATGGAAATTGTGGTTTTTAGTAAACAAGAAAGTATGAATGAAGAGGTTCATAATTTTTATTTTAAAGAGAAAGAGATCTGAAGAGTACATGAAGCAAGTTATTTGGATTTTCATTTTCCCACTAATGGCCCCAGGAAAAATATACTACTGCATATGAAAATAATGATTTAAAGGAAGCTCAGTTCATTCGGGTTTATTAAAAAAAATTATAACAGTCATAACATACTTAATCTCTCATCTCTATGCAAAAAGTTTCGAGTAGAACAAAACTGAATATTGAACTTTTAACATTCAAAGCAGAAATTTTAGTTTATACTATTAGAAAAAAAAAGTTTTTTCTGGAGATTGGGTTGCATAGAGATAACACACAGAAACCGGTAGGACTTTCTTTTACCTAAAGTTGCGCTGTAAAAAATGTTAAAATGGTTGAAGTTTGGTTATTTTTTTTTAAAGGGCAAAGCTTGTCTGGACAAAATTTCGCAAGAAAACTAATACTGCCATGGTTGCACACGGTTGATGATTAGCGATCCTGCTTCTCCCCGCGAAAAACCAGAAATAAATAAAAACTAGTTTAATACGGAACAAACTGAAAACAAGCTTTGTATGTCAGTACTTGGCAGAAGTACATCCTTAGCTTAGGTTCCAGTAGAAGCAATATTTTCTTGCAATGGTTATTTAGTTGCTTGGTGAAGGGAGAATTCCAGTTTTCAGGCAAATAGGTACTGTAATTATGTAGATAATACCCTCGTCTACGTTAAGTGTAAGTTAGTAAAGCTTAAGAACCTCTTATTTCCAGCTTTGAAGGCTGGCAGTTTAATTAACTTAAAGTTTTACAAAAAGAATAGGGGGAGAAAAATATTGAACCCTATCGATAAAATACCCAGGACCTCTATTTGCTCAGACTTTACCTCTGAGGGGAACAAGAGAGATCTTATAGCAATTTTAAAGTAGAAATAGACTGAGAGACATGAGGATATAACAAGGGCTAACACAAGAAGAGGGGGTAAAATATTTATCTCCAGAGATATTCATTTAATAAAAAATCCCAAGAAGGGGGGTAGCCCGGCTAAAGAGAGAAGACTGAATGAAATTTCCTGTAATGACTCGCCATCCAGGATCGCTTATTATTGGATGGCGAGTCATTACAGGAAATTTATGGGTCCCTGATTCCATAGATGTGTACCAATTTGCACAAATTTGTAGTCCCTCGTGAGCCTCCTCTAGCAACCGATTCTTACTTACAAGTCCCTCTCCCGGGATATACATCCAAGTTCACCGGAAACAAATAATGGGTACACCAACTAGCAAAAGTTCCAAACCCCTTGTCGCTGAAGTCATTGTAGCCTAACAGCCGATTATTACTTACAACTCCCCTACATGTCTTACAATCGGGAACCAAGTTGTTCTTACCATCAATTACACCAGAAACAGATAATAGGTACACCAATCAGCAAAAGTTGCTAAATAGAAAAATTTACAAAAACAAAAAAGTGCGATTTTCCCACGGGTCCGAAAGTGCTGCCATCTATTGTTTCTAGCTATTTCTGTTCGTGATTTCAGCTGACTTTACCATTCTTTTTTTTCTACTTGGGATTGCAATAGAGAAATGGTATCAGATATACCTCTTAAACTTTAAAAGTTCTCTCATTGCTAAAGAAATTAGAGCTTATCCTTTGCTCCTTTCTAAGTGGCGGTGTTAGAAAGTTGGCCTCCGGCAAAAAAGTCAACTTTTGAACTAAGACAGATAGAATTTTTTTTCAATGACAATCGATAGACCTTGATGAGCTGATCAAAGTATATGTCATCCATTTTTTGTTACAAAAATTCCTTCATGACATACACCAGTTTGAAAGTTTCAATGGGTTGACAACTTCAGTGGTAAGGTACACATTTGAACCAAAAATAGGCCGATACCAATTGTGAGATATGTAGGGGACTTCCAAGCAACAGTCGATTATTAGCTTATAATCATCTTTGGCAATGAGGGTAAAAATAACTTCAGGATTTTTGTTTGTTTGCGCATCTGTTCCAACAGGGACAAGGTCTAACAGCTCATTTAAGTATAAAATTAGTAAAAAGGGCTACTGAAAAATTAATAGTTACTATGTTATTATTGTTATGTAATTTTTAATAGTGAAATTTTTTGACTATTTCTCGTGACAAATCCAGTGGCTGTATATCATTGTATGTTTTTTTAGCACTTGGTACTGCGTTCCTATCAACAAGAGTCGAAATTTCACTCAAACCATCCCGATCATATTAGCTCCAACTCGTTATATATTCATGTCCACAGATATTACACTGCAATGGAGGGAAAATCCAAATAAATAACAAAACTAGGAAGAAGTTATTCAGCCTAAAAAAATCTACCAAAACAACCTTAACCCAAGAAAAATACTCCATTATTCAAATACAGTCCAATCTTGTGTAATTTACTAGACTATTAGACTAATAGTACTAGATAATATACTAGACTATTATTAGTATATTAATAGTAATATACTAGACTATTATTTTCTCAAGGGGTGGCGTAAACCTACATTGAAAGTGGAAAAATTCTGGATGCCATCTTGATAAATAGTTGGTCTTGAATCCTGAAAATTCTTGTCTTTGGATCTAGGACCTTATCCTAGATCTTAGGATCTAGAGTACCGTCTCACCACTCACAAAGAAGTAAAAGTAGTAATATGGTACCCTCTCACTAAAACATCAGCCATATTCCGTCAAAGCTTAGGTCCTGTACTAACAGGGAAACTATTAAATTCAGTGCACAGCTGTGTCGTTTACTAGGCTATTATTTTTGTGAGGGGATGCAACTCTTCAATTTCACCCTGAAGCCATGTTTGCAGTCCCCATTCTAGTCAAGCAAGCTCATGAAAAGTCTACTTCAGCACCAATATGAGGACAGACAGGCAAGCTTTCCCTTCCAAGGATGGAGGTAGGAATTTATGACAGAGTGTATGACTCTAGACCATCACACAACATGAAAAGAGCTCCGGTCTTTTATACCCCTCGGCCTATCCTCACGCAAAATTAAGCTTAAAATATGATTTGCAAATAAACTGACCTGATAGGGGTATTTGAATACTATTTTCAACAAATAAGATTCTATAACAAATATTAAAAATTATTAAGCAGTTTTTGATCGCAAGCCTCTATTACTGATACCCCGTCATTTTGTTCATCAAGATTGATATGATAATGTCTCTTATTTTGTTATTTTCTAAGTCGCTTTGGTCAAATCACTTTGGCCTCTGAGCATTTCAAGGGACAAAAATATTTAAATCTGAAACTTTAAAAATTAAAGGATCATCACATCTAGTTCAAACACGTGTATTCATTGATTGACTCGTTTATTGGGCAAAGTAAACTTTGCAGTTTTCCAAGGGCCGAGGTTGGCTGTTTTTTAATTAAACACCTCCTGTTTCAATGTATGTATAGGTGCTATTCCAAAAGCAAAGAACTCGGTTCCTTGAAATCTTTACTAAAATATGTTTTCATTCTAGTATTAAATTTTTTGGTATGGACAAAGACATATTTCTAAATGAATTTAAAATAAAATGCATTCAAAGATTATAAACTACTGTCCTATAGGAACAATCGTACTAGAAACTTACTTGGTGATTTTAGTATAAAAGTAATGTATCTTTGATATATAATAAAATTCTCTTAAATAACCTGTCTTTTTGGCCTGGTTGTTATTTGAAATACAAGTTGTATTGTAATGATAATAATTCATATCTATCCCATGTCATATGCGAAAATGACTGTTGCAAAGTATAACAAAATAAGAAGAGAATCCACTGCAATTCATTTTTACATGAAAGCTTAAAATTTCACAAGAGCAGAGTAAACATGGGAAAAAAAACAATCGAGATATCTTGAGTCAAAACTAAAACACAGGGTTATATGTGTAGGTACGCGTGTGTGGATGAACTGGTTACAAGTTCCTCTTTTTGTTTCTCTTATCCATTTACGTGTGCAATTTTCTGCCCGTCCGACATCAAATGATTAACCTTTTTTCTGTAGCTACACTTGCTTTTTATGGCACTTGGTATTTACCAAGTGACGTATAGCGATTGCAATTTCTGTCCGTCGATCTATCTGCATGTCTGTCTGTCTGTCTGGTGGGCGTCTGTCGGTCCCGGTTTTGCTAGTTTGTGCCCTTCCAGATAATCTAGGACGATGAAAGTTGGCAGGCTTATCAGGGACCAGACCAGATTAAATTAGAAATGGTCGGTCCACCGAGTCGACCACCAGCAGACGAGATAGTTGAGAAGAATGATAGTGTGGCTTGCTGGTCTAGTGGTATGAATCTCGCTTAGGGTGCGAGAGGTCTGGGGCTCGAATCCCGGACCACCCCAATTTTTACATGAAGAAGATTCGAAACTAGATACGTGATCAATATAGCGATCGCTGAGAGCTGGTAGGCGTATCTGGGACCGGACCAATTAAATTAGAAATAGTCGCTTCCCTGATTCGACCATTTGGGGGGGGGAGTGGAAGGACGGTTGATTCGGAAATATTAGAAAAAATGAGGTATTTTTAACTTATGATCGGGTGACTGCATCTTGATGAAATTTAATATGCAGTAGGATCTCTTGTCTCAGATCTTGTCTCAGAGCTGGGTGGGGGGATTTCCAATGCTTTGGCGATTTTGGTGCTTCTGGAGGAGCTAGGACGATGAAAATTAATTGGCGTATTAGGGACCTGCAGAAATTGCCTTGATAATAGTTGTTTCCCCGATTCGACCATCTGGGGGAGGCTGTTGGGAGGGATAAATTGTGGAAATTGAGGTATGTTTATCTCATTAATGGGTGATCAGATCTTAATGAAACTTGATATATAGAAAGATGTTATGTCTCAGATGTTCTATTTTCAATTCGAATCGGATCCAGGGACATTTGAGGGGTGAATGGGGGAAACAGAAATCTTGGCAAACGCTTAGAGTGGAGAGATCGGGATAAAACTTGATGGAAAGAATAAGCACAAGTTCTAGATACGTGATTGACATAACCGGACCAGATCCGACCTCTTTGGGGGAGTTGGGGAGATTTCTAGTGCTTTGGCGAGTTCGAGAATAAGCATAAGTTCTAGATGCGTGATTGACATAACCGGACCGGATCCGATCTCTCGTCACAAGTGCCATATGAGCTCTTGGCTTTCGTTACCTCTTCGTTATATTATCTGCAGTATTACTTAGGTATGCGCTATTGAATGATTTTTTTTTTTACGAAAAAACTTTTTGTTTCACTCCTAACGCTTATTCTACTCCTAGTTATCTGGGATCTGAGATACTTTTAAATTTGTAATTCTCTCTGTTTTTATTTTTGCTTGAGAGTGAAACCATTTATGTCAAGAACAGTTTTTTTGTGTATCTCTATTTGTGCATGTATAAAGGTGGCTATATTCCTCAATGGTATTTCAAGGGTAGAAGTATATCACAAGCTGTCGTATCGAACTTGGGAATAGTCATATTTCAAGATCAGTCGATATGTCTTAAAGCCACTTGTCAGTAGGTGCAACTATTGTGCTATCAGAGAAAAGGAAGGGAAATAATATTTATTTTAATGATGTTTCAGTATAGAGTTGCTGTGTTTCTAATTAATTGTGTATTGTTTTAGAATAGCGGCTGTTACCATGAGGATATTTTTGGTATTACTGTTGGTGAGTGCCTTCCGTTATTTAAGAATAACTATTGTCTGGTCATAGCCTGTTTTAGATGTCTGTTGATGCACCATTTTGGTAACTTAAATTTGCTGTTACCATTTAAAATTTAGTCTCGCTACTGGATCTTTTATATTTTGTAAGTAGAGTAAATGCGTACAAGGTGTCCCATTCTGTAGCTCTTGCATTAAACTTTGATTTTGTTTCGGATCAACGCTGCAGCCTTTTTTTTTCAGTTCTGTGGTCTGTAGCAGTTCATGTCAACCTTGTACTTTCAGCCGACTTTCAGAAAGCATTTGACCTCATAACTAATTTTCTTGCGGCCACGATCATAAAAGTTATGGGTGTCAGCAAACGTTCTCTAGCTCAACTTCTGTTTTTTTTTTTTTTTTTTTTTTTTTTTAAGCGAATGCAGTGCATACACCCATTGATTCAAGGGGATATTACCTCAGAATGACTAACATAACCTGCTGATCCCTTCAAGGAGCCGAACTTGCCGGTTCTATCTTTATATGCCTGATCAAGTTTGTGCTAGCATATTTTGATGAACGATTCAAAAATGGAGATGAACTCTGTTTTATTTTCAAATATTTAGTAGCTAATTAAGTGATAGAAAAGCAGTTCAGTGATCCTCACCATTTTTTTCAATAGAGTTTTAATAAACAGTTTCAACTTGGACGGAATCTCAAAAATTTACTAATCAAAATTTCACTTCATAACAACGTAGCGTATCTTTCCACTTTTAAAAGCTTGATATATTTTGCTTAAATTATTGAAATTACGATTTTATAAGAAAAAGTCTATTTGTTTATTTTCTCTGCTGCCATATCTATTTATTACACTGTCAATTTCTACCTCAATATTTTGGTGAACGTTTATAATGGCTGGTCCTGTCAGTTTGGAGCTTTTCGTTAGTATTTCCTCTTCTATTCATCCTAAAACATCCGAATAAAGACAAAAATCGTCAAAAACATATGAGTTCTAATAAGGATGCATGTAGGTATGTGCTTCAAACTAAGTACATGAGTTGAAATATCCTTAAAAAGACCAAATAGTTATGTGTTGCTTATTTTTGTAATTCATTGGTATAGATTAATGATTTAAATTTACTTGGTTTCACGCTGGGGTAGATTTCTAATTAATTTTGTTTTAGTTTTGAGATGTTCAGATATTCAGTTCACACGTTTAAATCTCGATTTGTCTGATGAGCACAAAAATAAGAATTTGAAATTCTTTTAGCATTAGGTATTAAGAAATTCCTTTAGAAAGAAATTCTTTCATTAGAAATTCTTTTAGTATTTAGCATTAACTAAAAGAATTATCCTGTAAAAATTTTGATATACTAGAAACTATTCGTAACAGCATGATTGGATGGCATGTATCAAAATAAGTATAAACATTCTGAGCAGTATATATAGCAGTTTATACAATTTTATGGACAAATATGTGCAACCTCTATACAGAAACATAGCTATATTTTGTGACTGTTTGGTATTGAGAAGGAGAGAAATTCTGAAGTAATATTCTTGTTGTATTCCGTTTCTGTGGCTAACTCAAATGGTGTGAATTTCCACTTTTTTTCATCATTTCGATTGTGAATGTTAAAACAAAATGCTATTCTGCTTATAAAAATTGAGGATTCAGAGAACCATCTATACTGGCTTGATAAAAAAAAATCACAAAATTATTTGCCTTCTTTTATAAACAATTTTTCAAAAATCTAGTTATCTTAAAAGATTACTCCGACCTTTGAAGGAGTATTTCGACTCATATACTTAGTTTCAAGTGGACACTTATACAAACCTTTATTAAAGTTCAGATATTGCTGAAGACTTTGGCCTTTATTTTAATGTTTTAGGATGAACAGAGGAAGGGATATACTTATTGACCAACATAAAGGATTCTATTGCATTATAAGCTTAATGGAGTGCTAAAGGCGATTTTATTTTTTTTTGGCCTTGCTTATTTAAGCCCAGACCTAAGGAGTGAGAAATGTCAATATTTTTTTTGTCCTGGTTGTGGTCGATCTTGTGGCAAGGGGATTACCCTGCAATGCACAAAATGTCTCGAGATGTTTCACCCACAGTGTGCAGGCATTTCCCCAATTGAGCGTAAAGAAAAACCGAATTGGATTTGCTTAATCTGTTCAAATAACGATGAAGTACATGAATCTTGCATCTCTAACAATAATCCCTGTATATCCCCGATAATCAGCAGTCAAAAATCCATTCCCGCTAATACTAATTCTGTAGCTGAAAATTCATGCAGTCGAAGCGTGGACCTGTCAATCCAGTCTATTTCAAGACCAAATAAACCTTCCACTGAGATAATTGCAAGTGACAATATATCTGACGTCACAAGCCAGCCAGTCAATGCATGCGATTTTGATAAGACTTTTGTGTCAGAGACAGGAATTTCGCATGTCGTAGTAAATTCGATATTATTCTTCGCTCTTGATTCGTTGAAAGCAGGAATAAGTGTTGATGAAATATCTAACGCAATGGCAGGATTCTATCGTTTAGAGGAGTTGAATGTAGCAAAAACGCTGCTCGCATGTCTGTGTCGTAAAGCTGGTAGATTGCAAGAAAGGAGAGGAAAAACAGCTGAAAAGACTACTGCCTCGGACATAATGCGTGTTATCATAGAACTTGATTCGAAACAGTTCATATGGCCTGTAATCATCCCACGGAGCTTTAATGAATGTCCAGTATTAAAGCCTGACATCAGTGTCTGGCTTGATAAACTTGTTTATGACTATTCCCGAAAGCTTGAAAAAACACTTTCTTCTATTGAGCGTATCAAATCTAATTTAGAGAAAAAAATAACGCCTGGCAATGATCTTGATCTCAATCCCCCCACTGTGCCCCACCATGAATGGCCGCCTCTCCCACTAAAGACTGTCCCATTAGAGACCATAGTGATAAAAAACCCACCCACTCTCCTACTGAAGGATCCTGTCTGCCGCAAGAAAGAATTTGATAAGACAGGGTGTGCAAATATTCGTTATGTTAAAGCAACTAAGGATAGTGTTATGGTATCGGTACCATGTCAAGATGCATCGAAGCTCAGTTGTGATCTAAAGGTTAATTTTCCTGAAAGCATAATAACTTCCAAGCCTCGGCGATTTTTTGGAATTATCAGGAGTGTGGACATTGATTTTGATGTTAGTGCCTACGCATTGGACTTTCCGGGTATAATCGAGTTTAATCGGCTAGGAAAATTGCAAACTGTAAGAGTTATTTTTCAAACAGAAGAATACCTGCATTTTTACATCAAACATGGCATCAAATTCGGTTATGAGATTTTCCGAGTGGAACGTGATCGTATTCAGCCTAGGCGTTGTTTTAAATGTCAAAGTTTTAACCATGTTCAAAACCAGTGTAAATCTGAATGTTTCAAATGTGCCCGATGTAGCGGTAATCACATTTCGACTAAAGACTCCCCATGTCAAGCGCCAGTTAAATGCGCCAGTTGTGGCTCGAATGATCATCCAGTTTACAGCTTTAGGTGTCCGATTTTAAAGAAATTTTGTAAATGAATGTATTACTTTATATTACGTCCTTTAATTCAAATGGTGTGTTAGGGAAATTACCTGTACTTCATAGTTTTTTGAATGAAAAATCATCGTTATTATGTCTTCAGGAACACCACCTCCTTGATCATTCGTTGAATCTGCTTTCTAGTCTGTCTACTGAGCATGACATTTTTGCTGTTCCTGCTACACCGACTGGTGGACGTCCCTCCGGTGGTTTAGCTACTATTATACCCAAGTCTCTTAATGCAGCTATTCTAGCAATTGATACAAATTTTTTAGCTTGTAGTTTTTCAAACGTAGTTTTAATTAATTGTTATTTTCCGACTGATTACCATGATGATATTTCTTTTGATGCGTTTACTCAATGCTGTTTTAATCTTAGTCGTTTTGTCTCTTGTTTACAGTCAAATTTGCGTACTTATATTTTAGGTGATTTTAACTGTGATCCAAATATAGCAAATGAAAGGGGTACAATTTTATCTTCTTGTCTTCCTAATTTTTCTGTTTTACCGAAGTCCCAGGATTTTACTTATATTCATTGGAGTGGTAGTACAACTAATATTGATCATGTTTTTTCTTCT
Organism: Artemia franciscana; assembly: GCF_032884065.1. Lineage (NCBI taxonomy): Eukaryota > Metazoa > Arthropoda > Branchiopoda > Anostraca > Artemiidae > Artemia > Artemia franciscana. The sequence continues at coordinate 16,161,763 of NC_088883.1, read as the reverse complement.
AACCCAAGTGATCCTTTGCCTATGGTTACTGTAATTGAAGATTTCCCCGTTAGTGACCACATGCCGCTTCAGTTCCTTATACCCCCTTTTGCTTCTCGTCCTTCCCCAGTTCGTTTTTCTGGTAATAAGCTTCCTAAATTTTTTGATCAGGTTGATTGGAATCCAAATTTTAGACCGCTTTACCAAGAAAGAGTTGGGACTTTAATTGATAAAGTCTATATCCCTGATAGTTTGGATTCAATGGATAGTAATCCCTCTTTGACTATTAATTGTCTTTATTTTGAATTAATCCATTGCTTAAAGTATGGTGCTGCGGCAGCTTTTCCTGCTAATAGGATAAGATTGGGCGCGCAGAAACCTTTTTGGAGCCTCAATCCTTTTTTGGTAAATTCTAATAAGGCGGCTAAACAAGCGTATTGGGAATGGCGGGCCCTCGGTAAGCCAAGAGACTCGCATCCAGTTTTTTTGCTAATGAAACAGAGAAAGGCTGAATTCCAAGCAGAGCTCCGTCGTCATAATAACCTGGTCATAGAAGAAGCTTCTTCAAACATTGATAACGACAAGGACAAGAATCTCCTTTGGAATGTTCTCCGAGGCAATAGGCGGATTAACATGCCTGATACTAATTCCACACCATCGCTAAAAGAGTGGGAAAAATATTTTTCTAAGTTGTCGACTTCGTACGATTCTAACAGTGTTGTGTTGCAATTCGATGAAAGGTTGAAGAATTTTTCAACTGATTACAGGATTTCTGAGGATATGTTACGTGGAGCAATCAAAACGTTAAAGGCGCAGTCGGCTAAGGATCATGATGGCTTATTTGCTAATCACCTCAAACTTGCTCCTTCTTCTTTTCTTGTTACTCTGCTGGCATTTTTCAACCTTTTACTTACTACTGGTTTAGTACCATCGTCATTCTATATTGGCATAGTTACGCCTATTCCTAAGAGCGGGAAAAAAGACTTGTCATCTTGTAGTTCCTGGAGGCCAATTACTAGGGGTTCTATGATTGGGAAAGTGTTTGAGTTGTGTTTGAAGGATCTTCTTGAAATTCTTGACACTGGTTCTAATCAAGTTGGTTTCAAGAGACGTTTGGGATGTGACCATGCCCATGCATCTTTCAGCAAAGTTATTGAAGAAGCGAGAATCTCTGGTCAACTGCTATACGCCCTCTTGATTGATATCAAAGGGGCCTTTGATAACATTTCTCATGCATCCGCTCTGCTCACTTTAATCCATGCTGGATTGCCCCTAGCTGTCATACGAGTCCTTCGCTCTTGGTATTCTGGTTTAAAGATCCGTATCTGTCCGAGTTCGTCTTCATCTCAGTCCAAATTAATTCAAGTGGGTAGAGGAATTAGACAAGGAGGAATTATTTCTCCTTATATATTCAATTCTTGTTTAGCTACTGCCCTTAATTCTCTTTCCTGCTCGTTTGTTTCATTATCTCGAAATCTGTCTTACATTGCATATGCTGATGACATTATCCTTCTAAGCCGGTCCAAGTCTAGTCTTGTTTCTAATTTTAATATTTTAATTAATTGTTTAAAAGGTTTGGGCCTTTCTATCAGTTTTGAAAAATGTCGATTTTTTGTTGTAAATTGTTTAGAGGATAATGCCAGGGCGACTCTCGATTGCCGCAATGGTGTTATTTTTCAGTCGTCGCCAATAGTCACCTATTTGGGATTACCTTATGCTGCTTCGAAAAGAGATTTCAAACCAGTCCTGGTTCAGCATGTTCAGATGAAACTACGCAAGGCATTTGGTCTTTTAATTCGTTTTCGGGGTCTTTACCGTCGGGACGTCCTTGGTCGTATGTATGGCGCTGTTGCTCTGCCTCACGTATTGTTCCCGTCCCTCCTCTTCCGAAATTTCAGACCTTCTGATCTTTCGCCCATTAAAGTTGCTTATTTTAAATTTTGTAAATTTTTACTTGGTTTCCCCCCTTCTTTTAGTAACACTGAGATTGTTTTAAAGCTTAATGTGAAGGATCCTGTAGTCTGTATAAAGAAAAAATATAAAACATTTGAAGATAGGGCGAAAATTAGCCTTTTAGCCCACAATTTATTTCCGTTTTTTAGTAAAATTTTTGGCTCTTCAAGATTTATAGGCTAATCTATTTAGAAAGTTGTTTTTTTTTTTTTTTTTTTTTTTTTTTTTTTTTTTTTTTTTTTTTTTTTTTTAAGTGTTGGATCAATATTTGATAGGTTTTGATTGTAAGTGTCATCAGTTGTTTTTTTCTTTTTATTATATTGTAGCGTACTCCTCATTTTTTTGAGGGAAATAAAGAAAATAAATAAATAAATAAAATAAATAAATATAACGCAAATCTTTAATTAGATGGAAATAGGCTGTAAAGTGGTCACCATTTGCTCACCGAAATCCAAAACGTGAACCAATAATACCTTCGCACTTCTAATAGTGCACCTCACGAACTTCTCATTGGTTATATTTTGTGCAAAATTTGGTCTCGGAAACTTTAATGAGTTTTACCGTATCAGAAGTTCTGTTCATGATCATGATGCAAGCAGATGTAATAACTTGGTTGTGGGTATTGAAAGTAGTGAGATCTAGTTTTACTTTGAAGTATCTTGGCCCTTTCAAATAGAATTTGCTTCAAGTGAGCGTCAGGGCGGCTTAGCACCTCTCACAATTAAAAAAAAGTTAAAGTAGTTTTTCTTGGGGAATTATTTTTTTTTTAGTATTTCTTATTCTTGGGGGTGGGGGGACTGTGAATGGGTTATAGGTCTGGAGGGAGGAGCGGGTTGAAGGGGTTGGGGTGGATAGAGCTATATTTTGATGGTGGTTTCTACCCTGGGGGTTTTTGAGAGCAGGTGATTGTCTTTTCTTTCTTTTTTTATTATTGTTATTCTAATGAGTCCAGGATGCTTCTAAAAACATTTATGTAGCTATTATTTATTTTTATTTTTTTTAATTTAGGATGCCTTTAGGAATGTTTATATAGTTAAGTGCTACGCGTAAGCAAAATCTAAGTTTTTCCCTAGCATAGTGAATTATATTTTTGTTTATTATGTTAAAAAAAGTCAAAGTCAAGTCAAAAAAGTCGAAGTCACACATTTACTTTCTATTAGACAAATCATTTATTTTCTATTACACAAATCCCCTAAAAAACAACAATGTTTTAAAAGCCACCCCGCTTCGCAAAAAAAGCAAACCCAAATTTTATGACAGGCATAAAAGGTAAAGATATCAACTTCTTCTCCACTGTGCCAAAGAAAGACTCAAAAAAATATTTTGAACAGTAAAAGTTGTTTAAAGATTAAATTTGTTCCGCCTCATTGTAACAGAACAATCCTGAAATACCATTTCGATAGCCTAAAGAAGTTAGGATTTTAAATTTCCCCTCTTTGTTGTTAAGAAATGAAGATTTTTGCCTCCCAGTTGCCTTTTGTGATAATACGGACAGATTCCTTTGAAAAATCAAAATTTAATTAAATACTTCAAGGCAGTATACGTCATCATTAAAATCTGATAGAGACCATACAAAGTAACTGAAACTTTGTTTCAGACTTGTCTGCAAAATGAAATAGTATTAACAATTAAAAACTTATAAATAACTGAACTGTTGAAAACCAATTACAAAAAAAAAAAAAAAAACCTTTCATGCCAACCCGAACAAGCAGTCCCAGCCCCAAATCTATCACTACGTAAGGGTGGACGCGCCATCACTACGTAAGGGTGGAACTCAAGCTATCCACATGTTTGATTTTTGTTACCTAATACATAGTTTTCATCTTTATATTCTCTTAGTCTAGGCAGCCTAGTCTTCTTTATATTAATTTTAAACCAGTAATTAATCATCATTTCATCATCATATTTTTAAAATATTCATCCGAACTTTTTAAACACTGGAAAAAGAACCTTGAGGCTAGCTATTCCACTTTCCACGTCTTTGCTGCAAGTGATATCTTTGCTAACAACCCACAAAGTTGTTTCAGTAGACCTTTTTCCAGCCATAGATTTAATTGTCCATTTTTTTCATCCTTACCTAAGAAAGTTTTTTTCACGGCTTTTGCTGTAATTGTTTAGACTCATACAGGTTATATACAGGTATACCATCAACACAGAAATACTATAAACTATTTTGTGGAAGGATATCAAATGCTTTTTGTGATATTAGGCACTCTCTTTAAATTATATTCAAATTTAATTATGTATCCACTTTGAAAAACGAAGTAAAATTGACCATTGGACAAAGTTGTTCCAAAGTAAAAAAAGGAACTTATTCCAACCATAGATTTAATTGTCCCTTTTGTTCCTCCTTACCTCAGAAAGTTTTTTTTCGTGGCTTTTGCTTTAGCAGTTTAGATTTTATACATTATCTCATTTCTTGAGGTTTTATAGAAAACAAATATGTCTTTTCCAGTTTCCAACCACAGATCACTGTTCAAAATTCCATTTACAGATCAATGTGATTTTCTTTCTAAACGCCTGTAAATTTCCGATTTTTTGGATCTACCTCTCGATATGTTTTTCATACTGATATGTTTTTTCATAGTAATATAAACGCTATAGACAACTTATAGATTTTATAGATCTCATGTAAAAATTTTTGATCACTTAAAAACGTTTTGGATATCCTCTAAATGATCTAGAACCCTTATAAAGACTTACACCTATACAATCTTTATAAATGCTCTAGATAGCTTACAAGCTCTTTAAAACAAGATTTAAATGCTCTACATCATTTATAAATCCTTTTGAGGACTTACGAACACTTTACATCCCTTAAAAACGCTTTATATCACTTTTAAACTCGTTAGATCTGTTTCAAACACTTTAAGTCTCTTTTAAACACTTTACATCACTTCTTTGGTTACAAACTCATACAAAAAACTTACAAACTCTTTAAAACAATCCCGAGATCAGTTCTAAACGCTTTAGACTACTTATAAACGCCAAATCCACTTACATTTTTTTCCAATTACTTGTAAGCGCTTTTGAAGATTTATAAATGCCTTAAAACGATTATAAGCACTTTTGATCAACTGTAAAGGTTTTAGATCTCTAATAAACACTTTAGATCACTTATCAAGGCTTATAAAATGCTTTTGATTATTCAGATAACGCATAAAAGTTTATATCATTTTTGAACGCTTAAGAACACTTTTAAATGGTTTAAAACAATTATAAACGCTTACACTTTAAATTCTCTTATACATTCTTAAAATTTCTTATAAACACTCTAGATCACTAATAAACGCTTTAGATCACTTATAAACGGTTGAAATCGTTGATCACTTATAAACGGTTGAAACGGTTGAAACCCATTGACATAACGCCTTAGGACTCATGTTACTACCTTGAGGCAGCTTACGATACACATATTACACACTATGCGGTCCGGTATACGAATAATATTGTTGGCTTTCTTCTGCCAATGATACATTGAAAAAGGCCTGTTTTAAATCGATAATGCCAAATTTTCTCTTTGGGCTAAGGTGGTTCAGTACATCTTAGATCCTACCGATAGGGGAGGCACTGTCCCTAGATAGACTATTAATCTCCTGACTATCATACATAACCATTTGAGTTTCCAAACTCCACTCATGCTTAGAAGGTATTTTCTCCTGAGATTTTGCAATAAGGAATATAAGGCAACAATAATCACTTGTGCTAGTTTTCATAATACCTACGTTTGTCACCGCATAAATATACTGCTGCAGAACCTCCTTTATTTTCAGTGGCAAATTAAAGGACTTTGGTTTATGTGGTGGTAAACTTTTGTCAATATCTACTTTAAACTCCATAAAACTATTGTTACCTATATCATATGCATTGACTGAAAAAATGCTTTTATATTCCATAAGCAAAGCAACAACAAACAAAACTGTGAACTTTTATCAGCAGGTTTTGTAACGACCGTCATTCCATCAGGTAAAGGTAACATTTCCTTCTACCTAAAAAGAACTTCCGCTGCGTTAATTGAGAATGGGTCTAAAACTATTCTCTTATGCATCACTACGCTACCAGAAAAAGATGGACTAATCGACATATCATTTTCACAACCCAGGAAAGTCAATTTGTTGGTCCGGAAATCAATCGTGCCTATTACTTGGAGTATATCCCAACCAAGAAAAATATAAAAGCCTAAGCAAGAGACCCCCAAGAATTCTCAAAAAATTTTCCGTAAACTATTTCATTTAAAACTTATCAAATCTGTAAATACTTTTAATGAAACAGGAATTGCCTTCGAATTCCTATCAATAGGTTTTATTCTAGCCAAATGTTGCTCAGCTTTCATCTTTTGTTGGTCAAGCCCTACAAAAATTACTGATCAAACAACAATTTATGGCAACCAGGGTTTAAAAAAGCTTGGCACTCAAAACTATTAAACTAACTTTCTTCATAATAGGGTACCGATTGAAACTGTATAATTTCCAAATTTGCTACTTTTGAGGAGAGCTTATCCAGTACATTCAATAGAGGTCTCAGGGGAATAATTAACTGTAGAGTTATCTTATAATTAGCGGCTATGTATTAATGAAGAACTTTTCATGTACTTTCTATGTATTAAGTAAGAACGTCAAAAAACTGGACGTAGGATGCTGGTCTTGTTATTTACATCAGAACTAAACAATACTAAGTCCTACCTTTGGACATATGATAGTTACAGATATAACAATCCCTGCTGAAGAAAGGCACAGCCCATCCTGTGTCTGTAATTTACCAAAGATTTCACCATATATTCTTTTCCTTTTCAAGCTAATAAATCTTCATCCAATTTTGGTTCATAAGCAAGTCTGATTTTGTCATTTTCTCACGATCGCCGGATTTTTACCTATGGATGAAGGAACTAGATACGGTTAATGAAGTTATAAAACGGATTGTTTCTTTTAACTAATATGGGATTGTAATTGATGAAACCTTATCTTTTAAGCAGCATGTAACTTTAACTAGTAAAATTCTGGCAAGAGATTTAGGTATAATGAAGAAACTCCAACATTTTTTTCTTATATCTGTCCTCCGCCATCTTAACTCTTCTCTTAGACACCCGTGTATACTTAATTGTTCAAGTATTTGGCTCTCCACTTTTCCATCTATCCTTAAACCAATAAAAGTTCTACAAAGTTACGTAGTTAGGCTTTTAGCAGGGATTCCTCTTCGTCAGTCTGTCCGGGAATATTATCCAACCTTGAAAATTTCGTCAGCTGCGGGCCTCCGTGAATTTTATGTATTGTGGGTTATTTTTGGATTGCTGCAGGATATTCAACCACGCTGTTTAAGTGATTTATTTTGCGTTAGGTCTTTTGTTCATTCACGCGGTACAAGAGGTAGTTTTGATTTAAGTGTACCTAGAGGCATTTCTTCCCGTCCATGTTTTTCTGTTTTAAATAGAGGTACACGAAAATGGAATAGTTTGACGAGTAATATAAGGTGTATTGGAGACTCCTTTGTATTCGAAAAGCCATTAAAGAACTGCTTTTTGTAGATTAAGAGCTTTGATTCACTCATTTATTTTATTTATTGTGGGGGTTATGATAATATGGTAGTTCCCAGAGGAAAAGTGAAGTAATAAATTTTTTTTTTATATTTATAGTTGAGTGTGGTGGTGTTAGTGGCGTCGGTGGACTTGTGTTCTTTTATTATATTAAATAAAAAAACAAGTTTTTTTAAATGAAAGTAAGGAGCAACATTAAAACTTAAAACGAACAGAAATTACTCCGTATATGAAAGGGGATTTCCTCCTCAACGCCTCGCTCTTTACGCTAAAGTTTGACTCTTTCTCTTAACTTTAATTTTTAAAACAGTAAGAAACTTTAGCGTAAAGAGCGGGGCGTTGAGGGGGAAAAGCCCCTTTCATATACGGAGTAATTTCTGTTCGTTTTAAGTTTTAATGTTGCTCCTTACTTTCATTTAAAAAACTTGTTTTTTTATTTAATTTCTGGAGGTTTTTGAATTAATGCATGTTTTGATCTTGGCTCTCCGCACATAAATAATTAAAACGAAATTTGCATATTAATTAATTGCAATTAATCGGAAGGTTTTGAGAAAAAAGAAGCAAGGGAGGAGGCCTAGTTGCCCTCCAAGTTTTTGATTACTTAAAAAAGCAACTAGAACTTTTAATTTTTTTACAAACATTTTCATTGGTAAAAAATATACGTAGCTTACGAATTAACTTACGTAACGAACTTCTATATTCGTATGTTTTTATTGCGTATATGAGGGGGTTCAACCCTCGTCGATACCTAGCTCTTTACACTAAAGCTTAGATTTTGTCCCAATTCCTTAAGAATGACCTCTGAATCACAAAGGCCGTAGAATAAATAGTTGAAATTACTAAAAATAATGTAGCGTAAAGAGTGAGGTATAACGAGGAGGTAAACCCCACATATGCGTAATAATTTTTGTTCGTTTTGTTTTAATGCTGCTCCTTACTTTCAGTAGAAAAAACTTTTCAGATTTATTTTTCCATTGTTTTTTCAAATAATGCTAGAAAATCCTGCGCCCCCTTCATTGAAATTCTCTTCCCCCATGGGAAGTTTCTTCATGTAAATATCCTCCCACGTAACCCCCCCCCCCTCAACTCTCCCCCTAAACCAAAAAAATCTCGTGAAAACGTCTGTACACTTCCCAGTAACCATTACTATATGTAAACACAGGTCAGAGTTTGTAACTTGCAGCCCCTCCCACGGGGACTGTGGGGGAGTAAGTCATCCCTAAATACATAGTTAATAGGTATTTCGACTATGGTGAATAAAATGGCTATCTCATAATTTTGATCAGGTGACTTTGGGGAAAAAATGAGCGTGGGAGGGGCCTAGGTGCCCTCCAATTTTTTTTGATCACTTAAAAAGGACACTAGAACTTTTAATTTCCGTTAGAATGAGCCCTCTTGCATTATTCTAGAACCACTCAGTCGATACGATCATCCCTAGGAAAAAAAACAACAAAAAAACAAACAAAAAAACAAATAAATAAACACGCATCCGTGATCTGTCTACTGGCAAAAAATGCGAAATTCCACATTTTTGTAGATAGGAGCTTGAAACTTCTACAATGAGGTTCTCTGATACGCTTAATCTGATGGTGTGATTTTCGTTAAGATTGTATGAGTTTTAGGGGGTGTTTTCCCCTATTTTCTAAAATGAGGCAAATTTTCTCAGGATCGTAACTTTTGATGGGTATAACTGATCTTGATGAAACTTATATATTTAAAATCAGCATTAGAATGCGATTCTTTTGATGTAACTATTGGTATCAAAATTCAATTTTTTAGAGTGTCGGTTACTATTGAGCCGGGTCGCTCCGGGTTACCACGACGAACTGTTTGATGTGTTTTGTTTTCTCTATCTCCCCCTTGGACAAGCTTTGCTTTTTAGGGGAGGTAGTAGTCATTTTTTTATTATCTATTTAATAAATAAATCCTTCTCTCTCTCTCTCTCTCTCTCTAATATTAAAAATATGAAAAAATAAAAATAAATATTATAACTTTAAAAAAGGAAGAACAAAACCAAGCTATTCAGAATCATTTGTTTCTGCAACATTTTTTTGGAAGGTTTAAATATTTTTTCGAAAGAAAGGAAGCAACCACCTGCTTATACATTTCTAGAGTAAGTAGTATCCCCTTTTTGGATTCTATGAAAGCCCTATTCCTCCCTTCCATAATAGCCCTTCTTTTAATGAGAGCCCTATCCCGTCATTCCATGAAAGCCAGTAGGTGCATGTTACGTCACAGGGAATGTTTTCAAGCATATGTTAAGTGATAGGGAAATGTTTTCGAAACAAATCATGTTTAAAAAACCTAGGGTCGAAAAGAAAAACCTACGAGACCCTGCCAAATCAGATTTGCCTTGGATGTTACGTCATAGGACTTGCACTTTACGTAATAGGGGGTGTTTAAAAAATCCGCAAGGGCCAGAGTTTGTTTACTTCATGATTTCTTTGCATGTTGCCTAATAGTTTCTTTGATTCTTTAAAAAAAAACTTACGAGACCCCACCGAATCAAGATTTCCTTGGATGCAACGTAATAGGCTTTTGGTTTTTATCTAAGAGTTTTTTTTAAACCCTTCAGGGCTTCTTTACTCTAGAGTTCCTAAGATTGTTATATTTTAAAAACTTGCAAGGGTTTCCCCTCAAGTCCCCTAAACTTTATGTCTGAGTAGCTGTTTTCTTTTCTCTCTCTCTCTCTCTCTCTCTCTCTCTCTCTCTCTCTCTCTCTCTCTCTCTCTCTCTCTCTGTCTGAGTGGTTGGCAGCTCGTCTCTCTGTGCCTTTGTGTCTGAGCTGGATATTTACCTGTTGCTGTGTCAGTCTGTATGTTTTTATCTGTGTGACTTGGTACGTTTCTATGTATTTTTTCTCTCCCTCACCGGATCTCAGCGTTTGAGCAGCTGTTTTCTTTCATCCCTCTCTCTCTGCCTTGGTGTCTGAGCGGGTGTTTGGTTGCATCTGTGTCTGTCTTTGTGAGTTTGTTTGTGTTTCTGCGTTTTCTTATGTGTTTATTGTCTTTCTCTCTCTCTCGCGCTCTTTGCCTTTGTGTCTGAGTGGTTTTTTTGATTGTCTCTCTTTGTGCCTGTGTGTCTGAGTGGATATTTGTTTGGCCCTGTGTCTTTCTATATGTGTTTGTATGTCTGACTCTGTGTGTTTGTATTTGTTTTTTTTTATTTTCCTCTTTCTATGTACCTGTGTGTCTCAGTGGGTATGTGTCTGTCTCTTTGTCTTTCTATGTGGATGTGTTCTTATGTCTGACTCTGTGTGTTTGTCTGTGTTTTTTTTTGTGTTTCTCACTCTTTCTTCGTACCTGTGTGTGTGTGAGTGACTATTTGCTTGTATATGTGTCTGTCTTTTAGTGTTTGTGTGTGACTCTACATGTTTGTGTTTCTCTTGTGTCTGTCTTTGTGTTTTGTCTGTCTCTGTGTTCTCGTGTGTCTGAGCGGTTCTTTGATGGTCTCTCACTGTACCTGTGTGTCTCAAGGGAATGTTTGATTGTCTCTGTCTGTCATTGTGTGTGTTACTCTTTATGTTTGTACGTGCATTTTTTTTCTCTCTCTCTCTTTCTTTATTTCTCTCTCTCAATCTCTCTCTCTCTCTCTGTCTCTATCTCTCTCTCTTTGTTTGTCTCTGAGCCTGTGTGTCTGAAAGCTGTTTGCTTCTCTCTCTCTCTCTCTCTCTCTCTCTCTCTCTCTCTCTCTCTGTATCTGTGATTCTGAGCGGTTGTTTGCTTGTGTCTGTATCTATCTATCTGTGAGTTTGTGTGTCTGACTCTCTATTTTATTGATTCTCTCTCTCTCTCTCTCTCTCTCTGTACCTTTGTGTCTGCGTGGGTATGTGTTTGTCTCTGTGTCTGTCTATGTCTGTTTTGATGTCTAACTCTGTGAGTTTGTATATCTGTCTCTCTCTCTGTCTCTTCGTATCTGTGCGTTTGATTGGCTGTTTATTGTCTCTTTCTGTCTTTGTGTGTTTGGGTGTGACTGAGCGTTTGTATGTGTTTTTTGTTTCTCTCTCTGTGCCTATGTGTCTCAGCGGTTGTTTGATTGTCTCTCTTTGTGCCTATATGTTCTAGCAGGATTTTTACTTGTCTCTCTATGTGTCTTTGTGTGGTTGACTCTGTATGTTTGTATAGGCATTTTGTCTCTCTGTCTCTCTTCTTTCTCTCTCTCTCTCTCTCTCTCTATGTCTGTACGTCTGAGCGGCTGCTTGCTTATTTTTCTTTTTATTTCTGTGTCTGAGCGGGTTTTTGCATGTCTTTTGTCTGTATATGTTTGTTTTTTACTGACTCTGTGTGTTTGTATGTGTTTTCTTTGCTTGTCTATGTGTCTCTCTTCGTTTGTTTTTGTGTGACTGCATGTTTGCATCTCTCTCTCTTTCTTTCTCTCACTTTCTCTCTCTCTCTGTCTGGGCATGTGTGTGTAAGTGGTTGTTTGCTTGTCTCTCTCTTTGCCTTTGTGTGTCTGACTCTGCATTTTGTATGTTTTTCTCTCTCTTTCTGTCTTTCTCGCTCTCTCTATGTCTGTGTGTCTGAGCCACTTTTTGCTCATCTCTCTCTCTTTGCCTGTGTAAATTACCGGGTTTTTGATTGTCTCTGTCAGTCTTTGTGTGTTTTTTTTTAGTCCTGTCTTTCTTGAATCCTGAATCTTGTGAGCACTAGATTCTCTGGAAATGTTACTCTCATATATCCACCCTTAGCAATGTTGAATTTTCTTATACTTTAAATGAATTCGATCCCTCACTGTCTTGACAACGCACACATAGATTTCCAATAAGATCTCCATTAATACTTGTCTTATAGCTCAAATACTTATCCTTGTCAGCGCTCAATGCAACGATAACTTTATCATGTGCACATACTTTCTTCAATTATCCCATCTTTACTTTTTTTAGGATGATGTTAGCGTGTCCTTCCAGTGCACAATTCATAATATTGATTAAAACATATAACCAACCACCTATTTTCGATGTCATTCGATGATTAGATCTATTTTCAAGCTCTGTGGGGGTGGCCAAATTCCAAGTAAAAAAAATTCTTTTTCCAAAAAATCCGAGTCAAACAAAATACTGCCGATGTCTAGCCACGGAATACTATGGGAGAGGCTGCATAAAAAATTCCAAGTTCAATAAATTCCGTACGAAAAATTAATTAATAAAATTGAGGGGAGGAGAATATAAGGGGGGTCATTGGGACCCTGGAGGGGTGCATGTGGACCTGGAGGGGGAATTGGGGCCCTAGTGGGGCATTTGAGTCCCTGGATGGGAATATTGGGACCCAAACTCTTGCGCAAACCTGGCAATGGAAAATAGATGTGTTCGAGACCATTATATTACAAAAAGGAGACCTGGCCGACTGTAGTCATTACAATTTCGGTGCTAATACGAATATAGGTATTGAAACAAGTGTCATTGGCCATTTAATGAATCAGTGCGCTCGATACCAATAGAGAACAAGAAAAGATATCCCATTGTTTATTAAAATCCATATTTAAACTTCGTTTTTAGACATCTTGTCACTTCAAACTCACTTTAATTATTGAACAAAATACTTGGCCAAGGAAACTCAGATAATATTGTTTATAAGAAATTTTTTACCAACCAGAAATCGAGATAACACCATATGTGTCTGCTTGGAGTAGTAGTAATAACTGTGTGCTTAAGTATCAGGGTGTGTGTATAATGGGGGTTAAGGGCTATGTATGTATTGGGAGCTAATGGCTATGTGTGTATTGGGAGTGCATAAAGGGATACTACTTAAGCGGTTACATATTTAAAATGAGATGTATTTTTTCACTTCAAGAAAACTAGAATTTGATTTTTTTTTCTGAGGAAACTATGTACCAATGTCCCCCTCCTCCAAGAAGGGTAAAGGCCTGCGATGCAAAAACAACCGCTCTGCAAAGTCTGGAGCCCCATGGAAATGCAGTTGCTATGCCTTCGATACTTGTGTTCCCCATAAAAGGCAAGAATGCGCTCTGGGCAGCCCCCCAGCATGGGGAGAACATGGTCACCATGCAAGATGGAGCTGTCATCTTAGAGTAAGTGAAAAGTCCTTGATTTTACTCGTAAAGCTTATTTATTAGGGGTAAAAACTTAAAACGAACAGAAATTACTCCGTATATGACAGGGGCTGTTCCCTCCTCAACGCCCCGCTCTTTACGCTAATCCTTTATCTTTGTCAAAGACCTCGAAGGCCTCTTTGATTTCTTTTTCAGCATTAATGTTGTTGACACTCTTAGCCAGAACAATCACCGATTCAAAAAACTCAATAGCACCGTTTCACAAAAATAGTTTTTATAGTTTTAAGTGACATATAGCGATCGCAAATTCTGTCGGTCTGTCTGTCGTTCTGTCCCGTTTTTTTTTTACTTTAGGCACTTCCAGGTAAGCTAGGACGATGAAATATGGCAGACGTATCATGGACTGGACCATATTAAATTAGAAATAATTATTTTCCCGATTTGACTATCTGGGGGGAGTGGGGACCGGTCAATTAGGAAAAAATAGAAAAAATGAAGTATTTTTAACTTACGAAGGGGTGATGGGATCTTAATGAAATTTGATGTTTGGAAGGATATCATGTCTCAGAGCTCTTATTTTAAATCCCGACCAGATCCGGTGACATTGGGGGGAGTTGGAGGGGGGAAATCGAAAATCTTGGAAAACGTTTAGAGTGGAGGGACCGGGATGAAACTTGGTGGGAAAAATAAGCAGAAGTCCTAGATACGTTATTTACATAACCGAAACGGATCTGCTCTGTTTGTGGGAGTCAGGGGGGGGGGGTTAATTCGGAAAAATTAGAAAAAATGAGATATTTTTAACTTACGAAGGAGTGATCGGATCTTAATGAAATTTGAAGTTTGGAAGGATATCATGTCTCAGAGCAATTATTTTAAATCCCGACTGTATCTGGTGACATTGAGGGAATTGAGGGAGGGAACTTAAAATCTTTGAAAACGCTTAGAGTGGAGGGATCGAGATGATACTTGGTGGGACAAATAAGCACAAGCCCTAGATACGTGATTGATATAACCGGAACGGATCCGCTCTCTTTGTGGGAGTTGGGGGGGTAGCTCTAAAAAATTAGAAAAATGAGGTATTTTTAACTTACGAAAGAGAGATCGTATCTTAATGAAATTTCATATTCAGAAGGACCTCGAAATTCAGATCTTTCATTTTAAATCCCGACCGGATCGAGTGTCATTAGTGGGGGGGGCCGGGAATCTTAGAAAACGCTTAAAGCGGAGAGATCAGGATGAAATTTGGTGGAAAGAATAAGCGCAAGTCCAAGATAGGTGACTGACATAACCGGACCGGATACGCCCTCTTTGGTGGAGTTGGGGGGTAATTTGGAAAAATTAGAAAAAATGAGGTATTTGTAACTTACGAACCGAGGATCAGATCTTAATGAAATTTGATATCTAGAAGGACCTTGTGCTTTAAAACTCTCACTTTAAATCCCGACCAGATCCGGTGACACTGAAGGGAGTTGGAGGGGGAAACTGGAATTCTTGGAAAACGTGAAAATCGAGTCATGGCCAATTGTAGAAAAAAGCCAAGACAGATTGTTGAATTAAGTGGGCAGCCCAGTCAAGGGTTAATTTTATCCCTTTGATTGCCGTTGTTACTGTCTGCCATTTATGCTACACCTTTCCGTGCATGTGTGTCCCTTCACAAATGCCAAACTAGAGTCGTACCTGTTGGAGGTTCTCGCTGGGGAACACACGCAGGTTGACTACGGGTTATCAAGTTTCCTAATGAAACTTGATATATAGAAGAATATTATGTCTCAGATGCTCCATTTTCAATTCGAATTGGATCCGGGTACATAGAGGGTTGGAGGGAGGGGAACAGAAATTTTGGAAACCGGAAAACTTGGGAAACGCTTAGAGTGTAGAGGTCGGGATGAAACTTGATGGGAAGAATAAACACAAGCTATAGATACGAGATTGACATAATTGGTACGGATCTGTTCTCTTTGGGGGATCTGGGGGTTGTTAACTTGGAAAAATTAGAAAAAATTAGGTATTTTTAACTTAAGAACGGGTGACCGGATCTTAATGAAATTTGACATTTAGAAGGAACTCATGTCTCAGAGCTCTTATTTCAAATCTCGACCTGATCTGATAGATCTGAATAGAAAAAAAAACTTATAAATGTCGTAGATACGTGAATGACGTAAACGGACTGGATCCGCTCTCTTTGGGGGAGTTAGGTGGTGGGGTTCAGTGCTTTGGCGAGTTTGGTGCTTCTGGACGTGCTAGGACGATGAAAATTGGTAGGCGTGTCAGGGAGCTGTACTAATTGACTTGATAAAGTCGTTTTCCCCGATTCAACCATCTGGGGTGCTGAAGGGAGAGGAAAAATTACAAAAATTGAAGTAGTGCGTGATCGGATCTTAATGAATTTTGATATTTAGAAGGACCTCGTGACTCAGAGCTCTTATTTTAAATCCCGACCAGCATTAAGCCTCTGATTTTCCTTTTAAAGCAATCTATTGATTCTTAAAATTTTGCTAGAGCTCATACCATATCAGTTCTTGGCTCCTCTGACCTCTTCAAAAGTGCCATATGAGCTCTTAGCTCTTGTTTTTTATAGGTTTTTATTGCATCTAAGGAATATGTTTTTTTATTGGGATTTTACAAAACCCTCAAAGTTGTTACAAGACTTTTTTTGTGTCTAATCAATTTGTAAGCTCAATATGATCAATCAATTTGGTTAATCAGTAAACTAGGGGATGTCTACCTTGGTCCGTAAGAATACCAAAGGCTAGTGGTTTTTCAAAATATGTTAAAAGTTTTATTTTCTTGCTTTCAGAAATGATTGAAACTGCTTTTGGTATCCAATACCTTTGTTAGGATTTTTAAGACTACGAGAATAAATTGTCACTGAAAAATAAGTCGTTTTTGTAGGAGAAACAGAAAAAACTTTCTTAGACATTCTGCTCATAAGAAAAAAGAATTCCAACCGGATCCGTCCATTTGCAATTGGACTGCAAGAAACACTGTTTTTGACTCAAGAAAGCTTCCACTTGCTTTTAAACCAATTATGAACCCTATTCTAGATGTCATATTGTTATTGGTGACAGTTTTCACATTTAAAGTTTTTCATGATTGGTTGTAGTTGTTCTTTTGGGAAACTTGGACGTTTCCTTATTTTTCAAGGGACCAACTTGAATTGTATTAGATATCTCTCTACTGCAGCTCCGCATAATTACTGCATTACAAGTTTTGTTTTACGTTCTTCAGTTGAATTGTCAGTACTCAGTACTGTGAAAGACGGCAAAACTGTGATTACACATTCAAGTCGAACATAAAATGTTTTCCCACATAATAGGAGTTGCTGTAAATACAGGTCTATTCTTGAATGCTCAATAGAATTCCTACGCTGTGATAGCACGACGGATAGATCTTCCGGCAAAGGACTAGAGTTCAATTTCCATTGCCGCAAGGTTGGGCAACAGGTCTGCAATTTGCCCTGTAAAGAAGAAGCGTTGAATCGAAGCCCTATGCACCATCAACGGCTCGGGAGGATGTTTATCCTTTTAAAAAATAGAATTCCTGAATATTAAAAAGGAAAAACTTCAGAGAGCGAACATGTTTAATTAATTTAACTTGCCAAAAGAGAAGTAATAAGCTACTTTTAATTCCGTTCACTGTTCATGATTGATCTTGAAAGATATCAACTTAAGAAAGGCGCTGATTCAGTTTCATCATTCTGGCGAAATCTGGAAAAAAAAACACAGAAACTATCAGTAAAAGAATAAATAAACATTACAAAAGATTTCTGAATAAAGATTAATTATAATAACATCAAGAAAACACGATTAAGCTTTTTCACACTCATTTTCAACCAGATTTTGAGCCAAGGAGTTAGGCAGTCCCTCCAAGTCCGGCAATAACTGTTTATTATTTCCTTGTTTTTAATGTGTCTTGGACCTCTAGACTCACTAACACAATCGTTGTACTATGGCTATCAGGGATCTTGTGAACTCCTTTAAACCTGCATGGTCTAATTTGTAGTGTGACAAGCGTTACCATTGATTGGAGGACAGCGCTGTACCCAAGAGAATAAGTAACTCACATTCCCTTCTAACCGAAGATAAAACAGAAAATCCTACCACTGTAACCATATTGATTTTTTTAAGGCGGGGGGGGGGGGGTAATATTGCTAAAATTGAAATTGGGTATTTAGCGATAGACAAACGCAGCTGAGAGCCTCATATATATATATTCTAGTTTCTATATTTCTATTTTAGCAATATTATCCCCCCCCCCCTTAAAAAAAATCAATTTGGTTACAGTGATAGGATATATATATATATATATATATATATATATATATATATATATATATATATATATATATATATATATATATATATATATATATATATATATATATATATATATATATATATATATATATATATATATCACCGTAACCAAATTAACAACTACCACTGTATTGATAACTGTACTACAAATTGATTTTTTAGGGAGGGGGGTAATATTGCTAAAATAGAAATATATATATATATATATATATATATATATATATATATATATATATATATATATACACATATATATATATATATATATATATATATATATATATATATATATATATATATATATATATATATATATATATATATATATATGTATATCACTGTAACCAAATTAATAACTACCACTGTATGGATAACTGTACTACAAATTGACTTTTTAGGGGGGGGGGGGGTAATATTGCTAAAATAAAATAGATCCATCACTCAGTCATGTCATAAGTCATACCTGTAAGATAGGTCAGTAGCCAACCACTTGCCGGCTCACCCCCTTTCTTTCTGCTTCCACAATCATAAATAATACAGGTTCGCACCATTTAAAATTGATCCAGTTACTGAGATATACACAATGAATCCCTTGAACAAAGGAAATGGGAGAAGCTTTTATACGCACTAAGACCCTAGGTGACAGGTTATTTTGAGGATGACCGTAATGTCTAGATATCTCTACAGTGGTAAGGAGTTAAACGGCTCAATAATAACCGAAACTCTAAAAAACAAATTTGATGCTTAGTGTAACCCATAAAAAGCTACGAGCCTAAGAATATTTGCCCAGTTTCCGAAAAAGAGGAAATATACCCTTTAAAAGTCAAGGAATCCTAATAAAATCACGCCATCTGATTCAACATATTAGAGAACCCTACTGTAGAGGTTTGGAGCTCCTGTCTGCGAACATATAAAATTTTGTAGTTTTATTCAGAAGAAAGATCACGGATGCATGTTTATTTGTTTCTCTTTTGTTGTTTTTTGTCCCCAGGGATAGCTGTATCGAACCAATGCTCCTGGAAAATTGGGAGACGGCTCATTTGAATGAAAATTAAAAGTTCTAGTGCCCTTTTTAAGTGGCCAAAAAGATTTAGAGGGCTACCAGTCCCCTCCCACGTCCCCTTTTCAAATAATTCGTCTGATCAAAATATTGAGATAGCCATTTTGTATAGCATATTGAAAATCCAAAAACTAATGCCTTTGGAGATAACGCGCCCCCCAGCACCTGAGGATAGATCTTTAAGTTATTAAAATTTGCCTATTGCTTACGTATAGTATGTGTTATTGGGAAGTATGCAGATGTTTTTTATATGGAGGAGGATTTTGTGCTTGGGATGTTTTCCAACGAGAATTTTTTCTGTGTGGAGAAAAATTTCCGTAGTGAATTTTCCAGGAGATATATTACCCTGGGGAGGTTCTATTGAATTTCTATGGAAAATTCTCTTTATTTGTCTTACTTTGTCTTTGCCCATTTGCTTTTGCATGGGGATATGTTCCAGGGGAATTGTCGGAGAGAACATTTCAGTCGTATAACTCAAAGGAAACAGCGAGAGGCGCCGCTTGAAAGGTCCACGGGGCCCTGGCCTTCCCATGGTTATAAAACATGTCAGAAGAAATATACAGAAAGATCTTCTAAAAAAAGAGATGGAACAGCTACACACTAAAAACAAGTTCCTATTTTTTACTCCTAGGAGACAGACATAATTTTGCATGTTTTCATTAAAATATAAGTTTGAATTCCTTTTTAGGCATTGACTAGAACGACGTTTTTAGGAATAAACTTTCCACGCGAAAAGACTCCCCCCCCCCGCTCAAACCTTATGTTTTGGCTGCTTCTTGAGTACAGCCACGCGATTTTCAACGCATATTTTAGCACCACATACAAGTCTAAGCCTTTCATTCAACCTTTCAGACACTCTAGTTGGCAACTCTGTTAAGCTATTGAACTATTCTGGAAATGTGGTCTGTATCCCTCCCAAAGACAACTCCAGGCTACTACAGTTGTTTTTCATAATACATATATCAATTAAGGTCTGCAAAGTGGTCTTTTGAACCTCATCACTATTCTTGAAATTGCCATTAGTAAATTCTCTGAATACTGTACATCTCACCTTTTTTTTTTACGTCTAAATGTAAACCGCCAAAGACGAACCTTACCCAGTATAGACCCAGCAAAACAATAATTCGAAAAAATATACGCAAAACCGACATGTCACTGCCCAACCCCCACCCCAAACCAACAAAGAAACTCCAATATGAAATTTGATTCGAAAGAGGTTGACGCTAGTATAGAAAGTAGGGAAAACAATTCCACAACTTTTAATCATTGTTTCCACTGCTTAAAAAAAAAAAAAAAAAAAAAAAAAAAAAAAAAAAAAAAAAAAAAAAAAAAAAAAAAAAAAAAAAAAGGACTCCATGCCTCAATCGATCACCATATCTAAGAGCATGGTTAAGCCGCTCCACTAAACCACAGGAAACTGAAAGGCGACGCCCAATTTCCCAGAAATCACAGAAAAATTATTTTGGTTCTCTTGTTTTATTCCGGAAAAATTCACGTTTACTTCCCTCTTTTTTTTGGATAGCTTTTTCAGCGATATCTTTATATTTACAAAAATACACACTAACACATTATATATATATATATATATATATATATATATATATATATATATATATATATATATATATATATATATATATATATATATATATATATATATATATATATATATATATATATATATATATATATATATATATATATATAATATACGTATATATATATATATATATATATATATATACGTATATATATATATATATATATATATATATATATATATATATATATATATATATATATATATATATATATATATATATATATATATATATATATATATATATATATATATATATATACGTATATATATATATATATATATATATATATATATATATATATATATATATGCTTGGCTGTGTTTTGTCACGCAGTCAACAGCTGTGAGTTGTGTCTAGGGCACATACAATGTTCCTAGATGTCATTTTAAATATACACAACAAGCTTTGGGGTATAGATCATGGTTCATTCAGACGCCAACAAAAGTTGTCTTTTTAACCGACATGTGTTCCAGGTTTAAGCCAAGAGAAAGAAAAATGTTTAGAAATCTCTTCAAAAACAAAGAGAATATATATTTAAATACATTTCAACATTGCAGATATTTCGAAAATGTTCTATTTGAACATTTATATAGATTTCATTTTCTTCTATTTAGGGCTAATCCAATCACGGAGATTAACAAATCTTAGGGGGTTAACAGCACGTCTCTAGTCCCAAGATAGTTGCGGCCAAGACGTTTAAGTTGCGACCAAGTCAATGCTGAGTTCGTCCCCAAAAACGAAAAGATGATGGAAGTCCGTTTTGCAAGCTTGCAGTCAAAGCTGACAATGATTGTAGCATCTGCTCCGACAAATGAAGCCAATAATTCCAAGAAAGATTGTTTCTATTACAACCTTAACGATCTAGTCAACTATGTAGCTGAGCACGAGATTTTAAATATATGTAGTGATTTGAATGCTAAAGTCGGTAATAGCCATAGATATGCACCTGAAGTGATAAAATGGTTTTGGCGCCATTAATGATAATGGTGTGTGATTGATATATGTGTGTTGACCGTGGCCTAATTGTTGATGGCTCGTTGTTTCCCCACCGGGAAGTCCACAAGTATACTTGTACTTCCCCTGATGGAGTGACAAGAAGCAAAATTGACAGCCTCTTGATCAGGAAGCGACACAGATGTTTCAAAGATGTACATTCCAATCGTGGTGCTGAATTGTTCTTTGATCACCAGCTAGTAATCGCCCGTTTCAAGCTGAAGCTAAAGACTATTCTGAAGTGCAAAAGAACTCTTCGAACATTTGATTTGCAGAAGATAAAAGACAAAGACATTCGACAAAATTACTGTCTATTCCTCACCAATAAGTTTCCTAGCCTTGTTTGTGAGGAGAGGACAGAGTCTGTTTGTGAAACATAGACCCAGATCGTGGAAAATGTGCAAATTGTAGCTAAAGAGACTCTTGGTTTCCCTAAAAAGAAGAGGGAACAGTGGATAAGTGATTCTTCTTGGAAACTCATGTCAGTGAGAAAAGAGATGAAAATTTAACTAGACTCCTGCGACCTCAGTACCACCTCTGAATATAAGGACTATCTAAGGAAAAAGCACAAAAAGCCCAAAGGAGAGCAGATGGACGTTGCTTCCTCGAGACCAAAGCTACTGAAGCCGAAGCTGCTGCTAGTAAAGATGATAATAGGGCAGTTTATCGCATAACGAAAGAGATCACAGAAGATTTCAAAAAGCCTGCTACTGCGATTGAGAGTAAATCAGGACGACTGCTAACGCGCAAAGAAGAAATAGATAATAGATGGAAAGAGTATTTCCACAGAATATTAAATTTTGCCCTTCCTGCAGACCCCCCAGATGGTCGACCCCTTTTCCAATTAGACATAAGTACAGAGGCGATTAGTATATATGATATAGAGACAGTACTACGTAAACTAAAGAAAGGAAAAGCTGCTGGCATCGATCGTATGCAACCAGAACTATTGAAATACGGTGTTGGAGTGCTAGCTGAGCCACTACACGAAGTTTTAATGCAGATATGGGACACTGAGGATATTCCCACAGATTGGAAGAAAAGGTATATATTGAAACTAATTAAGAAGGGTAGAGTTTCTGATTGCAACAATTGGCGAGGCATCACCCTACAGTCTGCTGGAAGCGAAGTCCTCTGCCAAGTACTTTTGAACAACATCCAGACAAAAGTTGAAGCCATATTCAGAGATGAACAGCATGGCTTCCGACCAAGTAGGTCATGTGCTGACATCATCTTTATTCTTAGAATATTTATTGAAGATTCAAATGAATGGCACACTGAAATCACAATGGCTTTCATCGAATTCCAGAAGACTTTCGACTCAGTCCATAGAGACTTACTAAGGAACGTACTGCGCTACTATGGCTTCGCTGATAAAATGGTCAGAATTCAAATGGCGTTATATGATACACAAATGTGTGCTATTCAAACTAATGATAAGGACTTGACTGAGTGGTCCAAAGTCAACTCAAACGTTCGATAGGGGTGCATTCGGTCCTCAGTGCTGTTTATATTACTCATTGGTTTCATCCTGCGGACGTGCAACTTCATAAGTGGCTGGCACGTATGCAGGGGGGGGGGCCTTCGGGCCCGGCCCCCCCCCAAAAAAAAATTGTGAAATGTTTAATTTCCCCATGTTTTTTTTGGGATTTCTGGCAAAAATAGGACATTTATTAAGAACCTAGATACATATGTGAAGCCTTTTTGGGGGGATTTTACAGCATGTAATTATCCGTTCAAGTCACTGCCCAATTATTAATCCATTTTCTGTCTAACTTTTTACCCTCTTTGAAGTAATTAGCAATTGTCCTGTATTTTTTTTTTTTTTGTAAAGAGAGTTTGCTGTCCACAGCAAAATAGAATTATCCTTGATATTAGGGCGTTTATCCCCCCTTTTACGGATAAAATCTTTTCAGGATCAATTTTGGTAACTATCATTTTTCATTAAAATCTACGTTTTTGCAATAGAACATAACCTGAGCCTAAAACGAACTTTTGAGGCTTCAGTCTTCTTCCCCCCCCCCCCATCCGCTACAATACTACAGATTAAAGTTAATCTGTATTTTCCGATATACGTGCTTTTTGCATTACTAAATAAAAAAGTGCTACTTTATATCTGCTGTTTCGAAGGTTTTGCCCCCCCCCCCGAAAAAATTTCTGTGTACGTGCCTGATAAGTGGCATTCAGTTGAACAAAAATCGCACTTTATTTGATGCAGATTTCGCAGACGATATAACGCTTCTTTCTCACTGAAGAGAGAAGCTTCAATACAACATAAATGAGCTATTGAAATTAGGTGAAAGAGTAGGTTTAACAATAAGCACGCAAAAGACAAATATCATGCGCAATGTGAATAGACTACCTCCTAAACCACTGACAGTTAAAGCAAGGAAAATTGAAGAGACAGATATGTTTAGATATCTTGGGAGTCTAGTGAGCACTGATGGAAGCCCTGAGCATGAAATTGCCACATGTATAACGTACGCAGGAAGCGCCATTGATATGTTAAGAAACGTTTGGAAAAGTGCCACTTTCTGTTTGAAGCTAATACTGAGCCTCTTCAATAGCAATGTTCTATCAGTACTAACGTATGGTTCCAAAAGCTGGGCGCTGACAAAACAGCTAGAGGAAAGGATCCAAAGTTTTGAAAATAATTGTCTTCGACGGTTTCTCAGAATCTACTGGAGGGACGAAATTAGAGAGAAGACTAAACAGCCACTCGTTATTGATAAACTCATAAGCAGTCAGTGCCGATACTGGGGACTCATGGTTAGAATGGGCAGCAATCGTCGGCCTCACGATGTTCACAATGCTTCAGTCATGCCTGTTCAGAAGCGTAAAATTAATTAAGCAGTCTGGTTGCGTTTTCCAGATCTTGATTGATCTAATTTATGGCATCCATTTAGTGAAACCTAAAATCATACTTTAATGCTTTCCCTACTTCCTTTTCCCTTCTTGCTCTTTTACGATCTATCACTCAGAGACCTCTTGCAAAAAATCATTGTCTCTTCTAACAAGCTAATATTGCTCAAAATTCATCCAGTTTTTCTCCTTAAGAGAATAATTCATCTCAAATTGTCCTCCTGAAGTCTAGCAACACATCAACTACTCTGTTGGCAGTTATCCTCCCTAATAGCCTGTTTTATTACGAAATTCTCGTTTCAGTGAATTCTTCACTCGCTTTGTTTTTATTAAGGAATGGTCTTAACTTTACTTGACAAATAACAAGTAGGCAAATTTTTCTTGTTTTTTTAAAGAATAATTCCTTCCATGTCATAATTAAGTTGAGGAATGACAAAAAAAACTTTGAAGAAAGTAAAAAATAAGTTAGAATGAGACTTAATGCAAGCACTATTTTAACTCATGGGCTGCATTGGGACTAAACATCAGGTTGTTTATAACTACCCAGATTATCCCACCTACCAAATTGTAGTAGTCTAATGCCATTACTATTTTCTGTCATAGCACAAAATCAGTGCAAACTAGGATACCATATTTCCCCATTTTGTACTAGCCTGGGTATTTAGGTCCTGTAATATTATTAATGTCGTGTTGTAGCCAGGAAAAGCTGCCGTTTTTTAAGCGAAATACTAAATTTTAGGTGTCAAGACTTAGATTTCTGGGCAGACACATGTCTAGACATGACATTCTGGCTAGACAAGCATAAGACCACCGCTTAATGAAAAATTCTAGTTTCAAATTAAAGTGAGATTTTTATGTGCATTAAAATAAAAGTTTACAAGCTGAATTTTTGCATCCATCTAAAAGTTTTAGAAAAATATCCAAGCATAAAAAAATACCTTTATAGTTTACAACACCATCACCATCGAAATCAGCTTGTTTAAGCATCTCGGCTATATCTTCATCAGAGAATGTTTCGCCCAAATTTACCGAAACGTATCGAAGTTCTTCTACATTAATATGTCCGTTGCCGTCTTTGTCAAAGACGTCGAAGGCCTCTTTTATTTCTTTTTCAGAATCAATGTCGTTGACACTCTTAGCCATCGCAATCACAAATTCAGAAAACTCGATAGTACCGTTTCCTAAAAATAGTTTCTTTTATAGCTTTCTGTTCTATGTAACAAATATGTTGTCCTATTGGGATTTTACAAAACCCTTGTTACGTGACGTTTTGGTATCAACTCAACATGATTGATCAATTTGATTAATCAGTAATCTAGGAGGATGTCTACCTTGGTCTGTAAGAATGTCAAAGGCTTGTAGTTTTTCAAAATACGTCAAAAGTCTTTATTTTCTCGCTTTAACGAATGGTTGAAAACTGCTTTTGACATCCAAAACACTTGTTACGATTATTAAGACTAAAAAAAAAAGTTGCTAAAAAATAGGTCATTCTCGTAGGAAAAACCCAAAGTTTTTTCTTAGAAATTTTGATCTTAAAAAAAAAAAAAAATCCAGACATAACCGTCCATTTGACATTGGATAGCAAGAAACACTGTCTCTGGCTCAAGAAAGCTTCCACTTGCGTTTAGACGAACTTAGTTTTTGAGTCACTAAGAATTCGCCGTCTTTTTTAAGAAAAGATTGTTGAACAAATTAGATAAAACACCATTTTCTATAATAACAGATGAGACGACGGACATGGGTGTACCCAAGGAGTTGCCCATTTGCAAAACTAGACTGGGTTCTGTTCTGGCACCACAAATTCAATGATGGGGCGTGACAAAGTTGTGGCAAAGTTTACTTGCTACATGTAGTTGCTTGCCACTTCATCCATCTGTTTACATGATATACTTGTAAAAGTCGTTGGTCGTCCCTCTACACCTGCTTGCGAAAAATACTTGAGCGGTGCAACGCACTATCTCTGTACTTCACAAGTCATAGCTCATGCTTACAAGCCTGTCCTCAGAGCACTCAAAATAGTCTTATTTTATTATTTATGCTCTTTTACTTGCCTTTTGATCATGTTTACCTATGTTGTCGTGCTCATGTAAGCTTACCACCCTGAATCACTGTTCTAAAAAAAAGAAAAAATAAAATAAAAAAAAGTGAAAAATGTATAATAGATTGCCATTACTATCTGAAAAGATGCTATCTAGTTTTCTACTATATTGTTTTACTTTTTATTGGATCATGTGAATCCCTTTAAAATATACAAATGAGTCTCTTCTGTCTACAAACAAATCCAAAAAGTAACTGTCAGACTGCGTTGTCATTACAGCCAGACAGGATGTATTACTATTCTTTAAGTACTTTTAAAAAGAGAATAATATAACATAAATAACTATCGTTTTAGTTTTGAATTCCTCACAGCTTCAAAAACAACCTATGTATATATCGCTTTAGTTTGGTTTTGGCATTTACCATGAATTGTAAGCACCCATGATATATCAAATCAAATTTTAATGAGCTTAAGAAAAGCAGGGAGACAGCCATGACAGCAGAGAATGCGAGACTATTTCACAAACCATCGATAAAAACATAAGTGATTAGCCCATCCTGCAATTTTTTTTTGAAAAACTCCTTTCCCAAGCAATTTCCATGTTACTTCCTAACCACTGTGTTTGACTGGTAGAAATTTTGCTCCTTGTCCTCAACGTCTAAAAGACCCAAGAATACAACAGGGCTTTCAAATTGTTTGCTATAGATCTTAACAAAGATTCATGAATTACAAGTCTTTCAAAGACATCTTTCAGAAGAAATTAGAAAACCCAACTTGAAAACAGAATCACCACTAAACAAAATCACAATACTACTACTACTAACAACTTACTGCAGTACAAAGCCACCTGAGGCCAACACAGCAAAGAATTTGCGGAAAAGGAGAAGATTGAGAAAAAAAAAAAAAAACTTCTCACCATCAGCATCTACTTCTTTTATTATGGCTAAGATTTCAGCATCTGTAGGGTTTTGTCCAAGACACTTCATGACTGCTGTTAATTCTGAGGTGGTAATGTGACCATCTCCATCCTGATCAAAAAGGGCAAATGATGCTCTCAAATCTTCCATTTGCACATCAGTAAATTGAGAAGCCTGAAACAAAAACGTATATGAGCAGGATATATGCTATCCTCCACTCTGCAACTTATTCTGAAAAAATTATAAAAAGCCAAAGCAACTTAACGCTAGAACAGCTATGTTGGTGCTTTAAAAGCTTTAATGCAGCCTAGGTAGAATGTAAGTCTAGATAAATCATAATTTGAAGGTTTAAGGATACATTACAAGCAGCAATTTCAAGTTTTATAAATAAGAAAAAAAAACTCATGTGAATTGATTATTAGAATCTCTCACATAAAACAGAACAGTATTTATATTTCTCTTTAGTCCTGATTCTCCAAAGCAAATTTCTTACCAATTAAACTCTATGCTTTATAAAAAAAAAAAAAAAAAAAAAAAAAAAAAAAAAAAAAAAAAAAAAAAAAAAAAAAAAAAAGTGGTAATAACGTCTTAACACATAAATGCATTGATCTACTCAATCACAGATAATAGTAAACAATATACAAATGAGGATGAGAACATTGATGACGAACACAGTAAAAACTAAAAGCTACATTTAATATGAAAATAGTGGAGGGCTCAAAGAAGATTATTGGATTATCTGGACATTTCATGTCAAAGTGAAGTAACTTTATTTTATTCCAAGAATAAAACCCCAACATAGCTTAATCAGTCTTACATGTAAATTGACCATGCATATAAATTGGTCTTACAATGACCATAGAACATTGAATTACGATAATCATAGAAAATTGGTCTAATAAATGTCAACTTAGCATATACACATTTAACCGAAAATACAATATTCAGTTCTAGTCACTTCCACTCAGGTCCTTGTCTTGAAAATCCCCTTTCTGGACCTTTCCCACTATATTATTGAAGCTCTACAATCATAAGCTACACTTTAGTTTTTATTTGTCAAGATCATTTCCTTGGTTATATTTCATAAGCATCTGCCTTTTTGGTCCTAGCCTGCAACTGGTATTTATTAAGTCCTGAAATTTCAAAAATTGGCTCGGAAGTTTTTCTTGACAGTCTTGAAACATTTCGAGAATAATATGAGGACCAAAGTTGTTTAAGGTTGGTTGGGAACTAAAAATAGACACCATTTGAAGTGCACAACAGTGAAAGTGAACATTCACTGTGCCAGCCAGAGGGGAAATTTAAGAGGCTAAAATTTCAATAGCAAGAATTACAAAAATATATGGCACATACACCAAATTTCTGAAATTTGGAGTTAGTCATGATATGACAACTCGCTATGAACAATGTGAGATAGAAATACTTTTTTTTCTATAGTCTGACCCATACCGTCTTTATTGTCTTTAGTTAAACTATTTCTGAAGCATAAAATTACACTTAGTATACACCTTTACATTATCTAACCTAGCTGTCCACGAGGATACCCTTCCCTTGATTGGTTCTTGCTTAAATACAAAGAAAAATGTAACCTATAGGCTAAATAAAATTTTAGTTGGAAATTTTCATATTTAGGAAATAGTTAAATGATAAGTTATTATAAACTGGCTACTTGGAAAAAAAACTGAGGGGAGGGGTTTGATATCGACTCTCTAGTTAAACTAAAAAGTATTCATAAGACAACAAACAAAATAACAAACTTTCCAAGAATCAATAGATTTTCAAAATTATATCCATTTCCTGAGTCTATATAGCTAGCCTAAACAAAGCTAGGTGCCTCCTAGCCTAAAATAAATATTGTTAATAAATAAACCTGAAATAAGCCAAATCAGATCGGTTAATTGCAGATAGAGTGTGTAAATTGGGAAAACACTTACCATTTCAATAAAAAACTAAAAAGCTGACTTGTGTCTAACCAATTTAGCGCTGCATTCAAGATTGGTCTTTTTACAACTCTAAACTTCGCGTTTTATGTTGTGGGATTTTGGAGTTTTGTTTAAGAATCTAAAGCTGATTGGCTGACGTTGTTTCTATGTGGAGTCGGAATGATGCAGCAATTCTGACATAACAATGTCTCCGTAAGTTTACAGGGAAAACCAAAAAAGAAAACCGTTTGTGTTTTAATAGGGATATATATGCTGTTTTGGTACATATTAATTATACAGAACACACCCAAGAAGTGAAGCAAGGGCAATCATATTAAAATATACCCAAATATGATGAAAATATAAATACTTTAGTAACAGAATTATGGGAACTACAACAAAGAATTATGGAAAACAGGCCGTTAGTTTCCATAGTTTTGTTACTAAACTATTACAATTTCATCATATTTTGGTATATTTCATTATGATTAATCTAACTTCAATTTTTAAGTGTGTACTAGCTAACAAGAAAGTACCTAAGCTAATTATAACCGAGTACAAGAGAAACAATAGGTTTATTCAGATCAAACAAAGCAAACCTCTTGAGCATGTTTTGGGTAACTAGCAAGTACCACATTTTTCACAAAATCCAACCAGCAGAAAAATCGATTTGAATTTATCAGTCATCTTAAGAAGAAGCTAACAATGATCATTGGTGTGAATATGAGATTGAGTCAAAGAACTGTGTTATCTACCTAATGGGAAAAAATATTGGGTTTGAACATATCCTTTTTTAAGTCTACCACTTGATTCACCATTCAATACTCTTTTCTAAACATAATAACCACTATAACAGTCTTGGCACCATCAGCAGCGTATTCCTCAGAACGCACTGCCAGTGGTCAGATACTTAGCAGATAAATTAGCAGTAATAGGCTCCTATTTGTGCCCGCTAGTCCTGCAAAAATGTTATCATTATTATTCCCTATAAACTTGAAACTAATATTTTTAACTCCTTGGGCTGTAAAGACCCCAGTGCAGAAGAAAAAAATGGAAAGTAAATTTGGCTCCCCCACAAGAAGGCTAAATTCCATTTTTTGTTAGGGGACAAGCCTCCTGAATCTGAGTAAATTTTTTTTCTGATAAGCTTGAGGTTTCCAAGGTTCATGGTCTGGACTAAAGGACCTCAAATTTTTCATTTGAGGGGAGAGGGCGGTAGGGTGTCCAGAAGCAGGCCATACATCACATTGTCCCTGATAAATTTGCAATTGTAAGCCTCCTTACCAAAAAGAAACTAACATAATTTTAAAGGCATTATCCCCCCCCCCCCAAAAAAAAAGAAATCCCAAAAAGGACCATCCTATGTTTGTTTTTCCTTTTTCCAACGTGGCTTGAAATCTTTACATTTAAGTTCTACATGGGTTTAAATGGTGACACACCTACACTTATTTGTGGCAATCATTTTAATTATGACTTGAGTATCCATTTTAATTTATATTTGCTTAGGCAGTCATCTAATTATCCATAGCATAGGGACAGATATAAACCTGTCAACCCAGGCCAAGAATTACATTTGGTGCCACCAGTTGACAAACCAATTATAGGTATCAGGTTATGGCTATTTTACTTCTTTGAAGAATATAGTTATTTATTGTATATGTATTTAGTTGTTTTACTAACAGTAGCATATTCTTTTATTTATGCAAACCCTTATGGGTGAAGAGCTTTAAGAAAAACTTTAAGATTCATCATAACAATATTTTATTGCTGATAACATTTAAAATAAATACAATCAATTTTATCCTGTAGATTAAAATTTAACTTTAAATGCTTTTATCAAAGCAAATGTCTTTATAGTGTCTTCATATGATAGCTTTGAAGCCATAATGTGTTCTATGT
The DNA here is from genome assembly GCF_032884065.1 of Artemia franciscana. Classification (NCBI taxonomy): domain Eukaryota; kingdom Metazoa; phylum Arthropoda; class Branchiopoda; order Anostraca; family Artemiidae; genus Artemia; species Artemia franciscana. The sequence continues at coordinate 16,130,681 of NC_088883.1, read as the reverse complement.
CACATATGAATGAATGAATGTATTTAGTACCCATCAATGGAGAAATAAATTGAGCACAAAAAAAAGAAGCACAAGACACTAATTCATCTGACACAAAAAAACAGATGCCAACTACTGCTGTAAAACATTAGCCCATGTGTGGGTCTTGACTGATGAATTACATTGGTCAATTTGCCACAAAATTGCTTCTTCAGGTTTAGTAACACCATACTGGCGCGTAACATTCCTATTCCTTGTCTACAGTGATAAACGCAGCAGCAACTTTGCAAACTTGTAGTACATTGATTATCTGAGTGTAATTTCAGTTTATCTGTAGCAAAATGTAAAAATGCACAAAAAGGGACTGAGATAAAGATAATGAGGAAAAATCATAGCATTGTACACCTGGGCCAAAAGACAACAATCAAACTTCCACTTATTTGCCACTATACAGCTATACATAAAAAAAAGATCGCTTCTGAAAATGAGAGAGCAGTAACCACCATGTATCTAACATTGATTGTCCTATAGGGAGGCACAGATACACAATATCATCCACACACTCAACAATAGAACCACCAAGTATGATGCTCTGAGCAGCATCTGATTTTGAGTTAAAAAGCAGCACTTCAGACTTTTCAGCATTAAAATGGAGTCCAATATGGGCATACTTTTGTTGCAACTTAATAAAATTAGCTTCTAGTCCATGTCAAATCAAAGACAAATCAATACCAAACAGAATATAAGTCATAAGTGACTTTGATTGTGACCTTAAAAATACTGTTATTAAATACTGTCAGTGACAAAATAGCACCTTGTCTTACCCTTTCTTTACTGAGAGAAGGGAATTTCCATGTGAAGAAAAAGCAAAATCACATAAAAGACTGGTAGTAAACTCGTTAGCTAGTAAAGGGAGCCTAAGTTCCACTTTCAGATTTTCATACATGTCAGCCAGCAGGGCTAGGATGCAGGAATCAGCACTGGTCAAACCCAAGTCAAATAGAACCTCCTTGTGGAGAAGCAAATGAAATGCACGTCTTACTATCATGAGCAGCTAAAGCAATACTTTCCCAGTGCTTTTCTTCATCAACTAAAGCAGATACCAAAGCAGAAAGGGCATGACCACACCCCAGGCAAGACTGAAAACCAAAATGGTGGGCCTAAACTGTACATTTAGTTCTCAATTCATCATCTGTCAAATTCTCAAAAATTTTACAAAATAAAGTTGCAACTGTTATTGGACAAAAAGACAAACATTCAGAAGGAGGTTTATTTTTCTTTGGGATAGGAGTAAAACATCCAATTGAAAAAGAATCAAGGACAAATCCCAGATTAAATATTATTTGGTAAAGGAGTACTAAGGGTTCCATAAACAGTTCACAACACAACAACAAATGCTGTGCAGGTATCCTATCAAATCCTCTAGACTTTTTTTTTCTTCGGTTTACTAATTGCAATTGGTTATTAACTGATTATTAGAAATAATCCAGCTCTTGGAAATAATCAGTCAAGGACTAGAAGCATGCTCAAAAAATATTGGAGTTTCACTTTGAAACTATTTTGCAGATGTGGAATTGGAATAGAAAATTCTCCTTTTATAATACTCAGCCCATGAGGAAAGTGGTATACAAGATGGTATTTGACTTGGCATATCTTTTACAAGACTGGACCACAACTTATTTGGCCAAGACCAAACTTCTTCCAAACAAGACAAAATAATTGAGCTCCAATAAAGAGAAAGGTACTTTGCCAACTGGCGTTCAGTATAATACAGTTTTTGCAGCCACCCATTGTATGGTTTATCTGCTTCAATCCAAACTGAAAGCCAAAACTTAGCAGAAAAGCAAGCATTTTGTAAATTATCATTAGTTGACCAGCCAGGCTCTTCAGTTCCAACTTTTATTCACCTAATAGGTACTGCCAATTTTTCTGCAAGAGCTAGGGCATGAGTAAGTTCACTACAATAAATGTTCAGTCTAACTCAAAAATCATACATATTCTTCCTTGAACTCTGCATCAACAAATCAAGATGGACACAAATTTTTGTGAGGAAATCATTACACACATTCTGGAAAAAATCTAGAGATGCCCAATCCCAATCATTAGCATAAAATACAGATTGATTTTTTAGAAGCCAGTTAGAAGAAGGGCCACAATCACCAATCAGAGCACTAAAAGACAAAGGGAAGTGATCTGACATAAAATTGGAATTACTAACAACAACTTTGGCAATAGTTACAGATGATGTATGAGAAACATGGTCTAAGTTAGATGTACTACCCAAATTATAGACATAAGTAAAACTCTCATTCTTCAGTGCAACTACACAATCATCATTTAACAGTCCAAAAATAATACTTGAGTAATCAGAATCACCAGAAGAATTATGTGGGTTGGTTAGATCAAAAATTGAAGTCACCAGTTGCAATAAAGCATAAACTGTGCTCTTTTATTTTTCACAAACATTTGGATAAACAAGAAGCACTAATGGCAAAAAGTATTTCAGATTGGTTGTCATGGTAGTTTGTGGGCAGATAAATATCTAGCACAATAAAATTCCAGATTCTGATTGCCGAAAAGTCACTTGCTGAATCAAAAATGGATTAAGGATAAATAGACTTCAGAAAGGTTGCTAGACTACCACAAGGCTGGCCTAAAGACTGAGATCAGTAAGCTGAGACCAAGAATACTTTATGATTGGTTGACAGTTTCAAAAGGCTCAGGCTCAAAAAAGTTGCAAATTGCTCCTGAATACACATTATGTCACACTTAGATAAAAAGTCCTTTAAAAGCACAGAATGATTTAGCAAATTTTCATTTAAATTCCATGAGACAAACGTATAAGAGATGGAGGATCCTTGGTTTATTTCTTCATTGAACCTTGAGTAGGCAGGTTTCAGACTCATTTTGATTGGGTTTAGCATTGTTTTTTGCCTGATTAGCCAGACATCTTACGCTTTTGTATGTATGGCCTTTTTTTGCACAAAATGCAGTACATATCTTTTGTGCACTTATTATCCTTTATGGAGCTGTGGTCAGAAGCAATACAGTAACCAAAAATAGGCACTAATACACAGTTGGCCACTATATGACCAACTTCATAACAGGAAAATAAACTTTTTGGGAGAAATTTGAAATCTTCTGCAGGCAGCTTCTCAAAGCCAACCCAAACTGATACCAAAAGAAAATCTTCAAGGTCCTCCCTGGTCCCAAAATATAGCTTAAACACTTTGGAATGCTCAAAGTTGCTGATTTCTATTGTCCTTGATGCCCTTGGAACAAGGGATTCTACATCAGTACAAGTCATGTTAGGATAAACTTGCTTCAGGATGGCAACAAACAGTTTCTCTTTGAGCATAGAAGTAATCTCAGGCTAACTAGCTTTCATTTTCTCAACAGATGATTTAGATTTGATGTACAATTTCCAGTCCTGTTTCAACTTTCTTAGCTCACTTATTTCCAATGAGTCAAGACAAATTCTGTACATAAACTGCTTACAAGGGTTTAAATAAAACTTAAACCCAAAATGCAATCCATCATTACATCAGCCCTTAGAAAAGGAATATAATGGAAATACCTAACTATATGTTGATGGATCTTTATGTGAAGAGGGATGTGGAAGTGGTTGCTTTTTAAAAGAGCACAGCCTATGCATTATGGAAAAACACAAGTCAGGGACTAGTATCCCAACAGCTGAAGTAGCTGCTGTCAATTTGGGCTTAGAGACCCTAATTGAACCAAAGCAGAGCAATTAATGCATAGTAATATTCTCTGACTTTAAATCTGCTCTCAATATCTTAAGAAACCCTAAGTTTGAAACACTGGACATAGAGCTACATCAAACCAAAGTAAACCTAAACAGCCTTGGAAGATTAGGCTTTGTTATTAAATTTCAATATAGCCTATACCTAGTCATCTAGGTATAGAAGGAAATGAAAAAGCAGACAAGATAGCAAAGTAAGGAGCAAAAAGCCAAATGGAACCAGTGAAAGCTCTAACTAGGCCTATAATGTATAGCCTACAACTAGATTATGAGTAAAAACATTACCTAAATTAAAGCCACCAAATTTATCCCCCTTTCAAACCAGGATACAATCAGTCTGGTTTCATTGTGTGTGTACAAATACAGCTAATTTTTTACAGAGCTTTTAGTTAATTAGGTCTGAAGGGACAGTAATTTGGCCTGAAAGCTTACCTATTGTAATTACCTGATTTACTTCTTTACATATTAGGTAAAATTCTAGTTTACTGACTTTCGACTATCTGGGAAAGGGGTTAGGTTAGGAAAATGAAATTTTCAGGGATGGGTCTACAGGCTAAAGTATATCCCAGGAAGGTATTTTGAAGTACCTAACTCTACTCCCTCTTTCTCCCTTTAGAGGACCCTGAAGTTCACCTACATGACAGGTCTATTCCTATTGAAATTTTAACAAAACAACATTTTACCTTAATTTTCAGTTACCAGTTGCTTTTTCTCTGCCTTTAGATCTGAAAATGCAATTCCTGTTATTTGAGTAGAATTTCAAGCCATATCAATGTTTTTTTTTTCAAAATTTAGGAAATGTTTTTGTATATCTTTAAAACCTTATAAAATGGAATTGAGCTAAGTTATGAAGCTAAAAACAATTTTGTTGTGCTTAAATTAAGCAGAAGATCTATTTTGCACAGTTTCACTTTTATAACACACATGTTTTTAAAGGTCAGGACCCTCTAGAGGGAGGAGTGGAGGTAGGTATTTCAAGATATCTTCCCGGGACATACTTTAGCCTGTAGACCCATCCCTGAAAATCTCATTTTCCTAACCTAAACCCTTTCCAAGATAGCCTAGCAAGAAGTCAATTAACTTGAATTTTACCTTTTTTTCAAAATTTAGGAAATGTATTTGTATATCTGTTTCTCCTTTATTATTTGCATTATTTCTAATCTTGTGGTACCCTAACCCTGTGTTTGTTTACTTGTCCAATGGGATTTTTACTAATCAAGGTTTAACCCCTAAAAGATAGCAACAAATACTTGTCTGGCCACGTGTCACTTAAAATGGCAAGATTAATTGCGAATAATAACAACATTGGTCACGTGTAATTATTGTTTTAATGCTATGTGAAGTTCTGACAAGGAAGAGGCTGGGACTTTGGGCCTGTTTCTAATTTTACAGGCAAATACACCTTCAGCAATTATTTCAGAGCTGGGTAGCCTAATACAATTTGTGTGGCCAGAAGTTTAATTGTAAGATTTCAAATTGTGGTTGTCATTTGCCTTTTTAAGTCATTCCATTCAAGATGCTTTGGATATTTTTTATTGTGATAAATTGTCTTAATGCTCTGAAAAGGGAAAACTATTTCAATTGCATAGGATAGGAAAATTTTGGTAGGCTAATTAATTCAAAGTCCTAAATTAGCCAGGGAAGTGTTTTTTTTTTTCACTAAAAAATCACCACGTTCTTTGAACTCCAATTATATAGCCCTGTTTTTGGCCCCCTTGATCCAGTATCCAGTTCCTGATTGTCATTGACACTAAATTTCACTTTTTCTGTTACCTGTTTATGTTTGCACCAGTTTTACCATTGGGTAACACTGGTACAAACAGTATTACTGGCTTTCATATAAAGTGAATATACCACTTGATGCCTTCTTTTATGCTCTTTGCAAATATAATAATTGCTTCTACTGCAAATTCAGAATAAAGCACTTTTTCACCTCTTGACCTCTGAAAAATGACCTATAAATGGAGTCATTACAAATCTGTAATAGTTTAGAAACAAATTTGGGCTATATATTTGCACATCAGGGGGTAGGGGTAAAGTGTAGCATATATTAAATATGTAAACTAACCATTGCTTGAATTTTTTATGTGTGTGCTGTTGCACTGGTGATTTCTCTTTTCATTAAAATTTGATGTGCACAAACACATTAAAAAAAAACAGCAATGGTTAGTTTACGTATATAATATATGCTATGCTTTACCCCCACCCCCCTGATGTGCAAATATATAGCCCAAATTTGTTTCTAAACTATTACAGATTTGTAATGACTCCATTTATAGGTCATTTTTCAGAGGTCAAGAGGTGAAAAAGTGCTTAATTCTGAATTTGCAGTAGAAGCAATTATTATATTTGCAAAGAGCATAAAAGAAGGCATCAAGTGGTATATTCACTTTATATGAAAGCCAGTAATACTGTTTGCACCAGTTTTACCCTTGTTTCTTGTTAATATTACTAAGGGGTCATAGTTAAGCACTAGAGAAGTCATTGTTAAATAACATGTGCTTATGTATATATAGCTTTTTGCTACTTATTCTTCTTTGGTTATATAATGCTTGATGTGGTATAAACCAAGAGAAGGACCTGTAGACCTATAGAAGAAAACCTGTTAAAAAAAAGATGATTCTTTGTAATTTACATAATAATTATAGCTTTCTACATGCAGCCCTGCTCTCAGTGGCGCCATTTCAGAAAACCTTAGGGGGGGGCCAAAAATCGATTTTGGGCCCCCATCCAGCCTTAAAAATTTTAAAATTTTCGAACATGCCTTTAGGTACCGTACTACCTTTGGGGTTCATATTTTGCAGCTTATTTAGGGACCAAAAACAGTACCAAAATAGAACATTTACTGTATAAATCAGAAACTTACGTACAGTTACTTCAGCAATGGATATCTCCTTTGCTTCATTTTTGCGAAGTCGTCGACAAGCTTCTCAAAATTGAGCTCCTTCACTGCAGCTTTCTCAGAGAATATAAGCAGCAAATGCGAAAGTCGCTCGTTTTCCATCGTTGTCCGGAGGTAGTCCTTCACAAAGGTCAACACAGAGAAAAAACGTTCATTTGAGCACGTTGTGAGCGGGAGTGTGAGGACTACCCTGACGACCTTAAGAAGCTCAGAATAAGCTTCTTTCAATCCTCCGAGTTGTTCGAAGACATCTAAAGCATTTGCCGGTTTCTGTAGAAGCTGCGACACAAATGCACGAGCTATTAAAGCTTGACACTTCAGCTGCATAGTATCGATTCCCGCCTGATCGAAGTATGTCGCGATCACAAAAAGTAAATCTGAGTCCATAAAATCTGTGGATTTGGGGTTAAGGCAACGTGTGGCTTCTAGCACTGGCAGTTGGACAGAAAAACGCTCTTCAAACTCATTTAACACTCTGTCCAAAACCTCGTAGAACTCTCTCCGCATTTTGTCTTCCGTTGTTGTGCTTTCGGAGTCAATGTTGTGCTTTCCAATTGTTGTTGTCGTCAAATAGTCTCTTAGTCTTCCGGATATCTTCTGAACTCGTTTTGATTTAACAGGTATGGCTGAAGAGAGAGCACTTGTTTCCGACAGATCAGCTCCGACATTAATGGCCATCTCTTTAGACTTGCCGTATAGGACACGAAAATACTCGTCATCACGCATTTTCCTCAGTTCGTTCTTTGTTGCACTGATCAAAGTGCAAGCTTCTGAGATGACCAGATCTGCTGCCTGTAGTTGTTCAGAAAGAGGGTTTATCACTGCAAGAACTTCGTGAATGACATGCAAACTGAATATGAAGGGAAACGACTCTAGCTGGTTCTTAAGGCCCGTAGCTTCTGCCGCTGCCTCCCTGTCAGAAGATTCTTGAACTACTGACAGAACTGCGAGTATGCAGTCATATCTAACCAGGATCTTAGCCACTGATCTATACCAGTAAGACCAACGTGTCACTACTGTCCTTTCAAGCGTTAGCACAGGCACATTGGCAGTTTTCTGGGCTTCGACGAACAACTGGTATCGAGTGTTGCTGTTGGAGACGAAACTGTAAACTGTTTGCAAAACTGAAAATACTGATGAAATTCTTTGTATTTTCTGCATACAATCGCCAATGACAAGGTTAAGTCTATGGGAATGACAGTGTGTGTACACCGCTTGTGGTGCTTTTTCCCGGAGACGGGCCTGTACTCCTGAAAAGTGTCCGCTCATTACACTGGCCCCGTCATAGCACTGTCCAACACACTTTGACCAGTCAAGGCCGATACCCTTTATTTCGTTGTAAATGAAGTCGGCCAAACTCTCAGCGTCAACCTTGCGCATGTGGTAGCAACCTATGGCCCTTTCTTTGATTTTCAGGTCATGAACATAGCGCACTAAGATCGCGAGTTGTTCCTTTTTCGAGAGGTCTTTTGTCTCGTCAACAAGAACGGCAAAATATTTTGCTTCTCTGACTTCTTTCGCGATAGAACTTTTGATTTCATTTCCTATGACCTCAATGTAGTCGTTTTGGTACTCGTGTGACATGTAATGGCCATAGGCCTTACGAGAGTTTTTCATCAAGTCAGGGTTGATTTCTGTTAAAAGATGTACTGTCTCTACGAAATTCCCTTGATTGGCACTAGACTCCCCTTCATCATGGCCACGAAACGCAAGACCTTGCCGTCCAAGTAATGCTGTAGTTTTTAGTAGAGCTTTTACGTACTGTCTATTCTCTAGTATTTCTTTTTCGCGTTCTTTGGAGAGGCATGACGCAACAGATTCGGCCGCCTCCGTCTCAATAGCTTTAAACTGAGTCAAAGAAATGGTACATGCTTTGTGTCGGTCGCTGTTTTCGTGCTGCCGTATCAGTTCAGAAATGTCTTTCCACTTTCTAAATCCTATATCAATGAATGCTCTAGCTCCATACCTTTCGCCTGATCTTAGCGAGGATCCACTGAAATGTCGGCAATTGAAACAGAACACCGAGTCCTGTTCTTTCGAATATTCGAGCCATGGGTATTTCAAGAAATAGGAGCTGTTAAATTTTCGTTTGCGATTCCCGATGGTAGTGGCGGGATAGTCAGTCAAAACTGGTTGGCAGGGGTTATCATACGGGTTCACGGACAAATCGGTGCTGATCGTTCTGGAAGCCATTTCCTCCGTTTGTGGTTCGCGCAGGTTTGTCTCCTCAGAAATGAGTCTCACGTCCAGGGTCTGCTCGTTTCTCGGTAAAACCTCGGTTGCCGATGGGTTGTCCCTTGACGTCCCAGCATCACTATCCTACAGAGTAATCAAGTTTTAATTAAAAACAAATTAAAAGTGATGTCCCAGTTACTTCTTTTACCAGGACGTGAATTGTACATAATTAACATAGAAAACAACACAAAATTTAGAGCAAGCAACAACAAAAAACATAATCAATTCAACTACGAAGCTATAATCAATTAGTTCGTGGTAACGAACTTCAAGTAAAAAAGCGACACGGCTCAATAGTAACCGAAACTCTAAAACACGGAATTTTGATACCTATAGATGCATCAAAAGAATCAGATTTGTACGCTAATTTCAAATATATAAGTTGTATCAAATTTAGTTTTACCCATCAAAAGTTACGAGCCTGAGAAAATTTGTCTTATGTCCGAAAAAAGGGGAAAACACCCCCCCCCCCCTGAAAGTAATATAACCTTAACAAAAATATCACCATTTAATTCAGCGCATCACTGAACTTTACTGCAGGAGTTTCAAGCTCCTATCTGCTAAAATGACGAATTTTGGATTTTCTTGCCAGAAGAAAGATCAAGGACGCGTGTTATTTTTTTTCCAGGGGTGATCGTATTGACCCAGTTGTCCTAGAATATCGCAAGAGGGCTCATTCAAAGGTAAATTAAAAGTTCTAGTGCCCTTTTTCAAATGAAAAAAATTTGGAGAGCAACTAGGCCCCATCCCACCCTCTTTTTACCCTAAGTCACCTGATCAAAATTTTGAAACAGCCATTTTGTTTAATATATTTAAAAATTTAATAAATATGTCTTTAAAGATGCCTTAATTGTCCAAAGTCTCTGGGGGAAGGTGTTCAATTTGTGGACTTTGCCCTTTTTTATAAATAGTTTTTTTTATAAATAGTATAGGTAATTGCGAAGTATACAAACATTTTCAGTTTTTTTCTGGTGGGGGGGCAGCTCGAGCAGAGGAGGTTATGTAGGAGGATCTTTCCATGGAGAAACTTTTCATAGGGGAGCTGAATTTTCGATCAAGGGGGCACTGGATTTCCAAGCATTATTAAAAAAAGAATAAGAAATTAAATGAAAAAAAAGTTTCTTCAACTCAAAGTAAGGAGCAGGATTGAAACTTAAAACGAAAAGAAATTATTACATATGAGAAGGTTCACCCTTTCGTCAATACCTCGCTCTTTACGCTAATTTTTTTTTTTAGTACAAAATTCCTATACAAAATTTCTTTATATATCTTGCTTTCTATTTACTGGCTCAATTTCACGCTTGGAAGTGTTAAGGGTAATTGTCCCAGTAAATTTTAACCAGGATTGTATTGTTCAGAGGATGTTTCCAAGGGGGATTTCTCCGTGGAGGTGAAGCCAGACTTCCTGGCTTTATTTAAAAAATGATCAGAAATTAAATAGAAAAACAGTTTTTCAACTGAAATTAAGGAGCATTATTAAAACTTAAAAATAACAAGAATTATTACATATACGAGGGGGGTTGCCTCCTCCTCAACACTGCGCTCTTTATCCTAAAGTTTAAATTTTGTCCCAATTCTTTAAAAATGACTCCTCAAACACAAAGGGCGTTTTATTAAAACAGTAAGTAACTTTTTTACAAATGCTGAAAAACTTAAGCATGAAGAGAATGGTGTAGAGGAGGGGGAAGACCCCCTCCTCTATGGGGGCACTGTGGGGGACTTGGGGTGGATCCGGATTTCTGGCAATTCCGCGAGATCGGTACTTCCTGACGCAATAGGACAAAATTTAAAATGTGGTAGATTTACTTACAGTCGGTTTGAAAAACGAAGCCAATCGTCGTTGCATCTTTATTTCTTCTTCTTTCCTTTGGGCTTTTATTTTCCTTTTTTTTGCACCACTCGCACCGGATGAACTCATGTTTCAATAATCCGATTTGAACTTGAACACAACTTAACACTGTTTCACGGTTCTTTATTTGATGAAGGGTAACGAGAAACTAAATACAAACCCTGGTCTGGATACCCAATTTCCAGATTGTTTTTCCAGAAATTTCCAGATGTTAGCCTACACATAAATGTGCCGACTGACGGGATTCATTAATCACTGGAGAGACTTCAATGTCACAGAAGCACCCGAGCCCAGGAAGGACTTTACTTTACAAACCCCTGCCAAAAGGGTGACCATAAATTAATTAGAGAGAACGGCAAAAACAGGATACTTTCTTGAAATGCAATAATCGTCGAGTATCTTGAATTTGCTATTTAGTAATAATTCACAGTAGAAATACGGTAAAAAAAAAAGAGAAAAAAGTAGAACAAGGACGAATAAACAAAGAATTACGTGGTTGAAATTGGGCCCCTCCAGAAATCAGGGGGGGCCATGGCCCCCCCCTGCCCCCCCCCAAATGGCGCCACTGCCTGCTCTACTTTAGCCCCAGCCCTCCTAATATGGAAATATATAGCTGAAATTACATATTTTCTATTGATTCTGCCAATCCATCCCTCAACCCTAGTACCTGTTAATTGAGACAACTGTGGCAAAACAAGAACTGGAAAAACAAGTAAAAGGTGGCAGAAAACATTGGAAATATATAATTTGGGCTATATGTTTGCAAATTAGGCATGTTAGAGGTGAATTTCTTGTTGTTCATATTTTATTTACAAATAAAGTGAATATACCACTTGATGCCTTTTTGTATGTTCTTTACAAATTTAATAATTGCTTATTTTGCTAGTTCAAGTTTAAGCACTTTTTGACCTTACTTAACCTAACAAATTTTGGCAGTGAAAAACATACATTATTTTGTCAAAAATGACCAAAAACATGTACCTTAATTGAAAATTTGGCATCAAAGAAGAAGAAATACAGCATAATATTGTAAAATTTATTAATCCAACTTAATTGTGGAAAATCAGTGCTCATAGATTATACAATACGTAAAAAATGGATTAATAATGAAACAGTAAGTTTGAGACCAATGTTTTAAGCTTTCTTATACCCAAAAACTATTTGAGTATACTTTGGTCATTTTCAAGAGCTCAAAAACTTGTACTTGAAGCACTTATTATGTTTGTAAAAAATATAAAAAGGCATCAAGGAGTATGTTCACTTTATTTGTAAATCAAACATATGAACAACAAAAAATTTACCAATTATTAGTATAGCTGCACAATTTTCCCCTGGGTATGTAGGCTTAGTGGAAGGTCACTTATACCTGATCATGTCCCTACTGTTTTTACTTGGTTGAAAAAAATCTAAAGAAAGTTCTTATTGAAAAGGAAAGAGATCAAAAGTGAGATTGAATTTGTCATAGCTTGGAGGTTTATCCCTTCAGTCTGTTTAAAGAAAACAGATTCATACTTGAAGCTTTGTTCATTTCAATCTTAGGGATGATCTACACTTGTTACACTTAATTAAATGGTTGTAAAGGGATACTTTTATTTATTTGTCTTGTTTGTTTTCTACATAATTTTTTAAATCTTTAAATTGATATACATTTCTTACAAATTAATTAGTCATATCATAGTTCCACTTGCAAGTTTTGACCTACTTTGTAACCCTAGTCTCAAAATTGCATATAAATTTATTGAAGCTAGGAAACATAGAACTCCTCTCTGTTTAAAAGAAAATGGATGGACATAGGTAGGTTTTAATACACTAAAGTCTTGGGGCAATGGAAATTAAAACAAAACAATGATGATTAACTTTAAAATTCTGGACATGACATAAATATAACATTCACAAAGAAAAACCATTCACAAAATTTTACTTTTGTGCTCAGTTGCCAACCTGAGCAATTGCCCTAAATTTTTAAACCTTGCAAAACATTCACCAGCCAATTCTTATGACCTACACTGTTGTCTGTACATCAAAAATTCATTGAAAAGGAAGGACCACCTTACTGGCATTTCTTCCTTTGTACTTATATTTAATGGGTTTAAAAGAAAGCTCCTATGCCTATGTCAGAAGCCTAGTAAAGGACCAGGTAATCCTTTAGACAGGAAGTGCAATAGGAAGCTAGGGGCCAGTTATCCTATGCTTTTGCATGTCCTTCCTGCTTACTGACCCCAGATTTCTCTAGGAAACCTGTTAAGTTTGGGCCAATTCTGGCTGAACTTACAGAGTTACATCACTGACCTTTGTCCCAAACCAAATAAACTGCTAATGCCAGAAATTAAACCTGTGCCCTTTGGATAAAGGATTCTCAACCTAGAGTGCCAGCCACTTAGGAAGGAACACAAATGTCACCAGAGAACAAAAATTATTTGGAAAAAAGAAATATTGAAAAAAAAAACAAACAATTCAAGTCATAGTTGCTCATTGCTGTCCCATAAACAATATGTATTTCATTAAGACAAATAAATTTTTAAACAGGTATCAACAAAACTCCATCAGGGATTGTATGTACTTAAGGTAAAATCAGCAATATTAATGCTTAGTTTTGTGATATTCTGGTCTTGAAATAATAAAAAAAGAGAAATTATATGTTCTACTTGTTTTCCACAAGCCCATTTGAAAAAAATCATTTGTAACAACAATATACCCATGGTTGGCTCAGAATCTCTCTAAAATGCTTTAAACAGAAGGAATTTTAAAAACAATTATACTCATCAGCAAGAAAAATATTAACATAACTCTCTAAACTTGGCACTTTTTAAGACAATTTTTAGCAAAGCAAATGCAAACCTTTAATGGTGTCCTATGTCATCTAAAAAAAACCATTAAAATGTGTCAAACGAATTTTGATGTAAGATGCCTCAAATACTTTCAGTTGAATCTGTGAAATGAAGGGCCAGGTATTCCTTTACATTTTATACAATATATAAAAAGAAAAACAGTTCAAATTTTTTCACAAAAGAAGAAGCTTGATGTAAAAAAATAAATGTATTTTTAACAGAAAGCAACTGACATCAATGAAATCAAATAAAACAAAAATTCATGGAGAATAAATAATATAAGCCATATATTTAACCTATAATGAGGTGGCATAAAAGATTATTTCTAGAATTAGAAAAAAACAGTGTTATGGCTTAAAGTTCTGCTCAATCAACAGGAGTTGTCTAAGGCCAGAATAATTAAGAACTAAGGCCAGAGAAAAAGAAACTGATAACCAAAAAATAAGGCACCCAAAAATTTCAGGACCCTTTAGAGGGAAAAGAAGTAGAAGTAGGTACTTAAAAATACCTTCCTGGGACATACTTTAGCCTGTAGACACATCCCTAAAAGTTTCATTTTCCTAGCCTAACCTCTTTCAAAGATAGCCCAAAGTAGCTAAAGTAAAATTTTACCCCTACTTTATCTTAAAAATCCAGTTTAAATAGCAATCTCAACAAATATAGACTATATAAAAGGCTATAGATATTGGCCTAATCATTCTGAATTTTTTTCAACAAAAAATTATAGGATGGTTTAGAAACTAGGCCTGTTTTATATAATAACATTTGACTAACTCACCAATGTGATAGCTGCCTCCCTAAGAATCAACCTTTTTAATAACAAAAAAAACTTTTCTTCTGACTCCTTATGAAGCTTAGCCTATGCAAGACAGGCCTAGAACACCAAAAACCCTTTAGATACTAAGGAATATGCATAATATTACTTACAGGTCACTGAAAAGCTAAGATTATTTCTATTATTTACAGTTTCCTTGTCTTTTCTCTAGACTTAACGATTTCACATGTTTATCCATTTAAAAGCAACAACAACAACAAATCCATGTGGCTGTATAAATTTGAACCCTGGATATATATGTATTAAACTGTGAGATAAAACTGTTTTTTGCATTTTCCCTGGCCTTGTGATACCCTAGGTTTTGATTTAAGGGACCTACCTCAGTGCTGTGATTGATATATTTAGACTTTTGGGCAATTCATTTTATTTTCAATGTTGTTGTTGTTGTTGTTGATTCCAACGTTTTTGGAGCATGAATCAGCTCCGTCACGTACGTATCAATCTTGTCCAGACAATGTGTATGAATTTTTAAGAAACGATGACTACTTTCAGATTAGTGAATCACTTAGAATCATTATTTGCAGATTCTTTATTGGTGGCAAACCATTTTTTCCACTAGTATAGCCACCTACGTCAGACCACCCTAATTAATTCTATAGTATTTACAGCCGTAAATTACAATTTACATTAAATTTCGTGGGAAACACATTAAACTTATACAATATATTGAATACATTAATAAACATTTGACTTGATACAACATGACCCAAGACTGTTAAAGCACATCGAATAAACTTGAAGTTCTAATAAAACAACCCAGTGCAGAAACAGACACCCTACGAGCCCACGGAGGGGCGGATGAATGACCCACCACCGCACGGAAAGTAAAGGCACCAAAGAGCTTTAGAACTTTTCTTTTTAATATTTCACGCTGGATATAATACTTTTTACACGACATTATAACATGGCGGACATCTTCATATACATTACATACAATGCAATTTGGGGAGTCAACCAAATTCCATTTAAAGAGAACAGAATTCACTTTAGCATGGCCAGATCTGATTCGAAATATTGTTGTGGCAATTTTCCTCTCACTGTGAATTAGGTCCAATGGAGGAGGCTTAAAATCATATAGATCCAAGATTGTATTAGTGGACTTTCTTGTGAAATCAGCTTTCTCATCAATTGCGGATTTGGCCTCATAACCCTGAATATATTCACTCAGGGACAAGTTTACATCCAACAATTCACCATTTCTGCAAGCCCATTTTGCCATTTTGTCAGCTGACTCGTTCCCAGGAATACCTGCATGTGCTGGGACCCATGTAAGTTGTAGATCATAACCATGTATTAGAAGGTCATCAACTATTTTTTCAATTTGTGCAGCAGTTTCTTTGGCATCATTTCGTTTCATAGCTAAGTAATTTAATACAGATAGAGAATCAGAACAAATCAAAAAGCTACCAACTATACCGTTTGACTTAATATAAAGAAGTGCTTGATAAATAGCAATCATTTCTGCAGAAAAAACAGTAAGCTTGTCAGGTAGCTTAAATCCGCAAGAAGTTCCAGTTGACGGGACTACAAAAGCGCAGCCTACACCCATTTCCGACTTAGATCCGTCAGTATATATGTGAGTAAAGTCAGTCCATTGCAGAGTCAGCCTATACCACTCTAATTTTAAAATTATTGTTCCTGAATCATTAATTCTATTATCTAGAGCTAAATTAATTACATTACCTATTCCGTTGAAGCGTGAGGAAAGGTCATCTATATTTGGGGTTGGAACTAGGCCTGGAAGGCCAGCATTACTCATCAGACAAGAATATTTATAGACTGTAGGGGAAAACCTTGGTCTAAACTGGAGATCTTGATTCCATGTAGCAATGCATTCTTTATAAACAATATGATTTGTTGATCCCATTTTTTTTAGAAAGTAACGGGCTTGAAGATTATTTCTTCTCCTCTGAAGTGATGTGACGCCAAGCTCACAGTAGAGGGCTGGGGTGGGGGTGGTTTTTAAGCAGCCTAGAGCTCGTCGGAGAACTTGATTAAAAGCTGAATCAAGTTTCTGGAGGTTGTGCTTAGTTGCTTCCCTATAGAACATGCTACCATAGTCCAGTTTGCTGGTGATTGTTGCTCCAATTAGTTTTGAAACACAAGAATATGGGGCTCCTCTTTTAGAGAGGCAGATTGCATTGAGAAAGTTTGCCCTACTTCTCAGGTTACCAACAAGATAGTCGATGTGGTTAGTCCATAGCAACTTTGAATCCAGTAAGACTCCTAGATAGCAAAATTTCTCTGCATGTTGGATGTCCACTCCTGCTAAAGACACAATGGGGGGTTGAACATTTGTTCGATTTTTCCTTGAGAAAAGAACACTTACTGACTTCTCTGTTGAAAATGACATGTAGTTTTCCATTGTCCAATTTTCTAAGTAATACAGGGCTTTTTGGACTGAAGCCTTAAGGCATCCCCTATCTCGAGAGGAGGCAGCTACTGCAATGTCATCAGCATATAAGTATAGTTTACAACCCAGTATCGTATCTAAGTTTATATCGTGACAATATACTAAAAACAATAAAGGACTTAGTACCCCTCCTTGGGGGAGACCCACATTATTTGGAGCACTAAAAAAGCCAGACGAATGATTTTCTAAAGTTATTTCTATTTTCCTCTCAGTCAAGAAATTACCAATCCATTCCACGATTTGAGGGCTAATATTTAGCTTCTTTAGTTTTGCCATTAGAGTAGGGATATTCACTCTGTCAAATGCTGAAGTCATATCAAGGAAAACAGCTAGGGTTTCTTTTCCTAGGCGGAATCCCTGTTTTATTTGATTTTCAAGCCTCACAAGACAGTCTATTGTACTGCGTTGGGGCAGAAGGCCTAGTTGTTCTGGCTGAACTACTTTCTCAATTTCTGGTAGAACTTTCTTTTTTATCAGTCTCTCCATTAGCTTGCAGAGGCATGAAGTCAAGGCAATTGGGCGATATGATTTTGGGGATGTAGGGTCCTTTTGGGGTTTCAGGATTGGTATTATTGCAGCTTTTTTCCAAAGCGATGGGACATAACCTTCCTTGATGGACCTATTAAACAAAGTTAAGACAGAAGCCTTAAGCAGGTGGGACATGTTGGACAGCATCTCATTGTGAATCCTGTCTGGGCCCATAGCCCCTGGTTTTAATTTTTTAATAATCATATCAATATCCTGTTCTACAAGTTCAATATCATTCTTAGGGAAGACCTGTGTAGGTTGCATAGTGGGTCGGTTTTGAGTAGAAAGTTGTGGAGGAATGTTTGCAATTAGATACTCTTTCAGAAGTTTTATTTTCTCGGGTGTTGTGGCGGCAGTGGTTCCGTTGTGTATCATGATGCCAGATATTGGGGAAGACCTTTGTCCAGTGTAGACTTTCCAGTTCCTCCACAACTCTTTGATTGATGTAGTCTTCGTAAACTTTGTCTCAATTAGAGTCTTCCATCCATTCTTGATTTCTTGGGGAACAATTTTCCTAAAGATGGCTTGTTTTGCATTCATTTTAATTTTGTTTGTAACTGTAGGATTTCTTCTAAACTTGTTTCTAGCCGTGTTTCGTTCCTTATAAGCTTTTTGGCATGCAGCATTCCACCCTGGTGTGGAGTTTCTAGATTTTCTTTTAAGTTTTATATACCCAAATACCCTTTCACTAGCATTCACCATAACTTGAGTTAACTTCTCATTAAGCTCCTCAACAGAGGTAGGTAGTTCAACATCCGTCAGATCCGAGTCTACCTCTCTCTGCCATTCAGGCCAGGACTCCTTGCGGAACTTCCAACTCACCGACTTCATTAACTGAAGTCTATAAGCAGAAAAATTAAGCACTGACATTACTGGGAAATGATCAGAGTCAAAGGGTGACGGTATAACAACCTCAAAGTCAACTGAAAGGTCTAAAGAAGCAATTGTTAAATCTATAGTAGAAGTCTTCCCATTTAAGGGGTTTAGCCTAGTACCTAGATCTATTGGAGTGATAAGACAAACCATATTTTGAGGATCAGTAATAAAATCTGCCAGTAAATTAGAATTATGATTTGGAGAAGATGTTGAGTCCCACATTGGGTTATGAAGGTTGAAGTCACCAGCAATTATTTTCCTCTCTTTACATTTCTGAAAAGCATCTTTGAACTGCTTAAAATCAAAGTCAGTTGCAGTCCTGTTATAATAGTTGATAACGGATATCCAGTTATCCGTTCCATCCTCTTTGACAGATATAATCCCAATTTCATTTTTTCCTGGGGTAAAATCATCTACTATTTTAAACGGGATATTATCCTTAACTAAAGTCATAAGTCCTCCCCCTGGTCCTGTCTTCCTATCCCATCTAGCCATGCTATAGCCTTTAAAATTTGGGGAAGTTTTCTGTTCATTCAATAAAGTTTCCTGAATTAGTACAATATCTGGCTTACTCCTCACTAGAAGGTTTTTCAATTCTACTACCTTTGATTTTCCCATTCCCCTAATGTTTAGTTGGATTACCCTTGTAGTCATTCTTTGATTTTTTGTTTATGAACACGCTTATTTAATGTCTTTTTCTCTGGAGAGGACAAAATTTTCTTTGGAACAAAGTTATCTTCATCCATACCATCCTCTGAGTCTGTTTCATTTCCAGAAACAAAGGATTCAGATTTCTTCAGTGAAGACAGGATCTTCTGTACCTCTGACTTCGAGCTTTTGCTTAACTTTACACTGGAAGCAATCAGTGAGCACAATGATGACACTACTGTGGTTAGTTGGTCTATTTTTTCTCTCAGTAAGACAACTTCCTTGTTAATTGGTTCCTGTATTTTTGCTTCTGGTGGGATTGAAGGGTGAACAAGGACTGGAAAATTTTCAAAGTTTAAAGCTGGTGGTGGTGTGTGCAGAGTCTTCCCTTTGGTGTCAGTGAAAGCTTGAACTGCATCTTTGAATGATATACCTTTTGTGACTGACGTTTTCAGAATTGCAGCTCTAAACTTGTAATCCTGGCACTCTTTACTGAGGGCAGTGTGCTGTCCATTACAGTTTGCACATCTTACTTTTTGTTCATATCTGTTTTTGTTTAACTCAGGGCAAGCTGTCATGGCGTGATTATCTCCACAAATACCACAAGTATCTTTACCCCAACAGTTTAGAGAGTTATGGCCAAATTTCTGGCACTTGAAACATCTCAACGGTTTTGGTATGAACTGTTTCACCACAGTGAGGGCACTCCATATAGGAATTATTGTAGGAAAATCCATTTCTTGAGAGAAGTCAACATGTATAGTGTAGCTAGTGTATGGTTTACCATCTCTAGATGTGGGATGAGGGTTTAGTACAGTTGCCTTTGTAACCTGTTCTACTTGCTGAATCTCCTTACAGAGTTCTTCAGGAGTAGCTAAGTCCCTGGGAACGTATAGTACTCCTTTTCTGCTTGAGTATAGCATATTTGCTGGCTTCATTTCAAATTTGATCACTATATTATTCAATGTGAGATCCCTTATGCCTAAGATCTTATTAGCTATGTCTAGATTTTTTGGAACAACTTCAAGAGAGCCTCTAGGACCTATTCGTGGGAGTATTTTCCCATAATCATTTCCTAGAGCTACAGCCAATCTACGCCCTAGATATCCAGCAGAAGTCTTTGATAGAGGGACTAGCATACCCTTGTCATTAGTGTCAGTAATTTTTGTCATATCATGACCTTTAGCCAACAAATTTGGTACAGTGGGTCCACCTCTAACTCCCCCACAACCTCCACCCTTCCCAGGACTACCAGGAACCATTACGTCTTTCACGTGAAAAGCTTACTTTGCAGAGAAAAAAAAAAAAAAAAAAAAAAAAAAAAAAAAAAAAAAAAAAAAAAAAAAAAAAAAAAAAAAAAAAGTGAATGCACAAATACGATTAAACAGACCTCAATAAAGTAAAAAGAGAGGCAAAAATACAAGCAAATAAGGGCACTATATACAACACATACATACAAGTAAGCAATATTTCATATGGCACAAGATCTCAAGGAGATAAAAGAGCCTAGAAGGTGGTCTGAACATCAACCATACAGTCCCTTCACTGATTTGCATTTACCAAAATTCAATAAACACTTTTTCACCTTCACATTAATTTGTTATTTTTGTTTTTTCAACCATCAAAATCTTCAGGTATTACTATTTTCTACAACTTGAATTGTTGCCAAGCAGCACTTGAATTGTTGCCAAGCAGCGTTTTAACAGCACTTAAATTGATTATTTTGAACTTGTATCACTAATCCCAAGTTGAATAATTGCAGTTTAACCACAAAATGTTTTATTCAACCATGTTCTTATAGGCTACCAATTCCAATAGACTAGAGAACTTTATTATGACTTTTATATTCCTGTGTAATTCTTAAATTACTTTCTTCTGTTTCTTTCAATATCTTTATGAACATTTAAAATTAACACCAAATAAGCGCCATTTTAGCTTCGTAATAGCTATTTTACATCTATATTCCACAGCCTTCCGTGCTTCGTTTTCTTAAGGAAGTTACCAAAATTTTTGAATTATTCATTTGGCTAGTTACTTTTCATTTTCTTTTATTTTCAATTCTCTTGGGAATTGCACATCTTCCCGTTCTTCCTTTTTTGCCTATACAGTGTTGCCGGTCAAAATTTGTGAAGTATCTGTTTTTCTTTTATAAAGCCACAGATTACGTAAGCTGAATCGTTTATTTTCTGCATTTGGGGAAACCTGTGCAGAAGAGAGCGATAACAAACACGAAGAGCCGTATTGGTACCGGCGGGATATTCATCCTTAAACTGCTGGGGATAGGCGATTTGAGTATCCGCGCTTCCCACAGGTCCCCCAAGTTCTGAAAACCCCGTGATAATATTGATATTTGTTGGCTGAAAAGCTTTTTTCCCCCGCATTTTTTTCCAGCGATTTTTTCTCATATCATGCCGCCACCTAGCGAAATTAAGGCCACATCAAGTAGAAGACCAAAAAGGACTCATATAAGTCCGAAAAAAGGATCCGACAATTGTCTTGCCTGCAATATTGCATTAGAAAATGATTCTTATGCCATTCTTTGTGATGGGTGTGACAAGTGGATATGTACCGAGTGTCTAGACATGCCTGAACCTGAATATCTGCTTATCACTAAAATCTCCCGACGTGTAGATATTTGTATCAAGTGCCCAGCATGTAAATACGGATCAACATCTGTTAATACTCAAAATGCTAGTGTTGAGAATATCGTAAAAGCTACAATAGATAGCATGAAAAACGAGATTATTGATAAAATCCCATCTCAAGCGGCCTTTCAAGAAATTGTCCAAGCATCTTTAAAAGACTTGGAAACATCATTAAAAGCTGAAATCTCACAAACTGTCAGTGAGATAAAATCACAAGTGTCAGCACTGGAAACCCGGGTGTCCGAAAAATGCTCACTCTCTGAAATGCGTTCCGAAGTCCAGACGGTAGTTCTTCAAGAGACAACAAGCATCAAAGCCAATCTTACCCAGCATCTTGATAGTGAGATCCAGCGCCACTTTTCTGAAGAAAGGGACAGACAACGTAGAGCCCTTAACATTGTTGCGTTTGGGATCCCTCCGCAACCCAATGACCAACTATTCATCAAGTCTTATATTGATCATAAGTATAAGCTCAGAGACGTTCACATCAATAATGTGAGAAGACTTCCGATCCCTACTAATTCTCTGCCATCTGCACGCCCTCCTCCTGTCCTTTTTACTGTCCCAAGCCTGGACATCAAAAGGTTAATCATCAACCGCTCCCGCGAGCTCCACGAGGATATACAATTTCGTGGTGACGCATCCAAGACAGAGAGAAACAGGAGGAAGGCTTTAGTTGAGGAGTTGAAAAGAAGAATAAGCTCAGGTGAGCCCAACCTCATGATCTTCAAGGGCCAAATCGTTCCAAAAAAACGAGGCTGCTCATCGCAGTTGGGAAGCGCCACCCCGGTCTCCTCCAAAGCAATCCACGATGGAAACCTAGTTATATCATCGCATCCTCATGTAAATAGTTTTGTTTCCCCAGTGCTTCGTTTTGATAAATCGTCAGTTGATATTTTTTGTGAAGCTTCATCCAATCCTTCTCCAAATATTTCCCATGTCGATTTAAGAGCTATTTCTGCTAATGTTAATTCAAATGTTATATCTAATAATTCGCTCGTGTCATGTCAGAATTCAGCAGATTCAAGTTTTTCAAGTACTATATCTGATATTACCTCTGAGTCTCAACAGCCAAATTTCCCAAGTCAGAAGCCCCTTTCTGAAAATACTTTCCGTGTTCTTTCAAGCAATGTTGACTGTCTGACAAATAAGCTTCTAGAATCCGAAGTGCTTCTTAGGGAGGAATCAGCAGATATTGCGAGTTTTGTTGAATTGTTACCGAAACATAGTTTTTTGGCGGTTACTGAAACATCCCTACAGATCTCGGGATATCAACTATTTAGCAACTTGGAGCATTCAAATTGTCGAAGAGGAGTTGGTGTTTATGTAAGAGATGGTATCCAGGTTAGTGTTGTAAATCCTACTATGCTTGATATATCTTTGATAGAAAGTGTATGGCTTGATATCTCCATTGCTAATAAAAATTTGCGTCTTGGGTGCGTTTATCGAAGTCCAAGTGCTCCTTCCCTTGAAGATAGTGAATTGGCCCTCAAAACTATCATTGATGAAATGACATCTTCAATTTCCCTTCCTAGCTCATTTGAGTTAATAATCACTGGAGATTTTAATTTTCCTGCAATTGAGTGGGTTGAAGGAACTGGACATATTTCATCTAATAGTAGAGACTCACCTTTTTTATCTTGCCTATCAAATAATTTTCTTCATCAGACTATCGATAAGCCTACACGCTATAGAGCTGATCAGAATCCCTCGCTGTTAGACCTTGTCATTTTGCGTGATACTGATTCCCTCATTCGTAATGATTATTTACCGCCAATTGCTAGTAGTGACCACCTAGTTATTCTGTCTGTGTTGTCCCTAAATAGTCGTCCTCAACCTAAATTTTGTCCTCAGACTTTCACCGACTATGAGGCAATACAGCAGGAACTTTCATCTGCAAACTGGTCAATGCTTATCACCAGTGACATCAATGAGTCGTGGCTAAATTTCAAAAAAACTCTTCTTGCTCTTGAAAAGAAACATTCCAGGGTTATTTTTAGGAAACAGCCCAAAACACTTCCCTTTCTCACTAAGGAAGTTAAGAAGCTGATTAACCAGAAATCTAGAGCTGGGAAACGGTATGTGAAGAAGAGGAACCAGGAGACCCTGTCATTTTATAAGGCAGTACGGAATCGTGTAACAGATTCTGTAAAAAAACTGAAATCTGCCTACGAGGAAAATTTGGCTTCTGAGATCAAGTTAAACCCAAAATCTTTTTGGAGACATGTCTCTTCTAAAAACCCAAATCATCATACTATTCCTGACCTTGTTGACCACAGTGTATTATACTCATCTCCAATAGATAAGGCTGACATTCTAAATGCACAATTTGCTTCTGCCTTTACCCAAAATTCAGGCACCTCCTCACTAGATCCTCCATTGTATGAAGTGCTTTTCCCTATGCCTGATTTGTCAGTAGGTGAATTAATGGTTTTCAATAGCCTTGAGAAGCTTGATGTAAATAAGTCAAAGGGACCAGACAGTGTTCATCCACGTCTTCTTAGGGAGTGTCGAAAAGCTCTCAGCTACCCCCTGTGCATGCTGTTCCAGTTATCTCTTCAAAATGGGGACCTACCGCATGATTGGAAAACATCTTATATAACCCCGATCCATAAAAAGGGACGAAGAGACTCGGCAGAGAATTACCGTCCCATAAGCATCACCTCTGCAGTTGTTAAGGTGCTTGAGAGATTTGTTAATAAAGCTCTAATTGAACATCTTGAGGTCAATAATATCCTTTCCACATCACAACATGGTTTTAGATCTGGTAGATAGGTGGACACTAACCTTATCCAAACATATGAATTAGTGACTACACTGCTTGATGAGGGTTTTCCTGTCGACATGATTCTTCTTGATCTGTCCAAAGCATTCGACAAAGTTTGTCATGAATTCCTCATAATCAAATTGAGGGCTGCAGGTGTCAACGAAGGTGTTGTACAGTGGATTAGGGGCTTCCTTTCTGAAAGATCACAGAGTGTCAGAGTTTTTGATTTGCAAGGAACTCCTCATTTCTCTTCTCCCACAACTGTATTAAGTGGCGTGCCCCAGGGCACTATTCTTGGACCAACACTTTTCAACTTCTATATTAACGAATTACCCACCCTTCTTTCAAATCTTATTACCCTTTACGCTGATGACTCAAAACTAGTTGGAAAAGCGGCTACTCCCTCTGACCAGCAATCAATTCAAACAGATCTTGATAGTCTAGTAAGATGGGCTAACATGTGGCTTCTGACTTTCAATGTTGACAAATGCCATGTAATTCATTTTGGAAAAAATAACAAGCATCATAAGTATTTCCTTCAAGACAACTTCCTTTCTGCTGTTTCCGATGAAAGGAATCTTGGGGTTATTGTAGATCACCAATTAAAGTTTAGCATCCATGCTAAGTCTGTTTCATCCTCTGCAAATAAAACCCTCGGTATCATAAAAAGAACCATCTCCAGCTGACACCCTAGAGTTCTTATGAAGTTATATAAGGTGCTTGTACATCCATGCCTGGAGGTTGGAATGTCATTGGCAGCCCCTTTCTTCAAAAAAGATAGGAAGTTACTTGAGGATGTCCAGCGTTGTGCCACCAAGATGGTTACCAACATGAATAAATTTCCATACAAAGAAAGACTATGTCATTTGAAGCTGCCAACACTGACATACTCACAGAAAAGGGGTGACATTATTTTAACCAAAAAAATCCTCTCTAAAAATACCCTTCCCAGTCTCTTTGCACAGCCCTTGCATTCTGGTACTAGAGGACATTCTTTGAAGCTCTCCATGCAGTGTTCCACAAGTAGACATAGAAGCCACTTCTTCAGCCAAAGAATCATCAATATGTGGAACCAGCTCTCTGAGGAAACAGTTTCTGCTACTTCAATTGACATGTTCAAGTCCCACCTTGATAGGGAATGGCTCTGCCAGGAGTTCCTTTACAATTGGGAAGCTGCAGAGTCCTCCACAAGAGTCTAATCTAATAGCCACAATCTACACCAAACGAATTCTTTTTTTTTCTCATGGAGCATCACAAGGATGGATAATCCTTATATCGCTCCAAGCTGCGATTTAAGGTAATTTAAGGTAATTTAAGGTAAAAAAATATAAAGAATTGACGTCACAATCCTCAAATAATCTTTTTATTTGGGGTTTATAAAGTGCCAGCCCACGGACAGGTAATCCTGAGCGTTTGAGGGGATAATCCGACTAACCTCTGACGTCATATTTGTCTCAAAAAACGCTTGGATTAATCAGCTTAGTAATCGGACAAGTAAACAAACGCACCCATAATAACATCTCATTCAGGCGCAAGTGAATTCTTCCAAGAAGAAACCAATGAATTTATTGTGAAAAAAGAAGAACAAATTAAATTAGGATTTATTCTCAACCTTAGAAAGAAGAGGGGCAAATGATCTGATTTTCAGGACACACCCATTGATTGACCTTATAGATCTCATATGGATTAACGTAAGGTAAATTGATTGCAATAGGCTATGGAAGCATTAGAAATACACACACATATTTTTGCAGATATCCTATATCAATTGATAGAGACACTGGTAGGCTAGTCTAATATAGGCAATATATGCATCCTAGTTACAATTATAGCCTGTTTTAAAACCAAATCCATGTTCAAAAACAAAGTCTTGCAAAATATTCAAGGGGCTCTTGTAGCCAATGATTTACCCCCTGCATCTCAGGTTGTTTAAGCATTGATGCATTGTGAAATTTTTTTTTTCATTAGTTAGTCAACTCAGCATGAGACAAGACAAAGAGAAGTATAAAGTTAGAAAACAATTCTTAGGGTACTTCATAATATCAGAATAATTGTAAGTTACACAATAGGCTTACAGACCCACTGTACACATAGAAAACTGATTTTATTCCAGATCTAGAACAAAGTATTTTTGCTATATCATTCAAGTAGCCTACCTAGAAAATTAATGTAGCCTATTTAATTTGTCAAAATGGTAGGAAATAAGCTTTCACCTGAATCAGGATTCTAATATATTTAATTTGAAAATTTCACTTGAAATAATATTCTTCACCAAAACTCTCTTTGACTCTTTTTTAGAAAAATAAACTAGTCAAAGCACTTGTGCCATTACCCCACTGTTGAATCTCCTGATCTTTTAGCCCAATCCTTAAATTTTCAATACAAAACTGTTGACTTTCAGTGTGGCTTCTGACTTTCAATGTTGACAAATGCCATGTAATCCATCTTGGCAAAAATAACAAGCATCATAAGTATTTCCTTCAAGACAACTTCCTTTCTGCTGTTTCCGATGAAAGGAATCTTGGGGTTATTGTAGATCACCAATTAAAGTTTAGCATCCATGCTAAGTCTGTTTCATCCTCTGCAAATAAAACCCTCGGTATCATAAAAAGAACCATCTCCAGCTGACACCCTAGAGTTCTTATGAAGTTATATAAGGTGCTTGTACATCCATGCCTGGAGGTTGGAATGTCATTGGCAGCCCCTTTCTTCAAAAAAGATAGGAAGTTACTTGAGGATGTCCAGCGTTGTGCCACCAAGATGGTTACCAACATGAATAAATTTCCATACAAAGAAAGACTATGTCATTTGAAGCTGCCAACACTGACATACTCACAGAAAAGGGGTGACATTATTTTAACCAAAAAAATCCTCTCTAAAAATACCCTTCCCAGTCTCTTTGCACAGCCCTTGCATTCTGGTACTAGAGGACATTCTTTGAAGCTCTCCATGCAGTGTTCCACAAGTAGACATAGAAGCCACTTCTTCAGCCAAAGAATCATCAATATGTGGAACCAGCTCTCTGAAGAAACAGTTTCTGCTACTTCAACTGACATGTTCAAGTCCCACCTTGATAGGGAATGGCTCTGCCAGGAGTTCCTTTACAATTGGGAAGCTGCAGAGTCCTCCACAAGAGTCTAATCTAACAGCCACAATCTACACCAAACAAATTATTTTTTCTCATGGAGCATCACAAGGATGGATAATCCTTATATCACTCCAAGCTGCAATTTAAGGTAATTTAAGGTAAAAGGTAAAAAACATCCTCAACTTCTCTGGGGCCTTGGCCATTATTCCACATATAGGTGAAACCACTTTCATCTAGCAGTTTTTTGATCTGGAATGGCTACAAAAGTTTTATATTCAGCTTTACCAATCCATTATATGCAGCACTAACTGGCCTGTGTTCAGGACAAGACAATAAACTGAGAAAGAATTTTACCTTACCGTCATCCAAGGTCCCCATTTATGAAAAGATTAGGTATTGTTTTCTACAGTCCATAAATCTGTTTAAAATGCTAGAACTGAAATCTCCATTGGTTTAGCTCAGTCTTTCCTCCAGATCTCAGCACCATAATGAATGATTGGCATCAGTTTGGATTTGAACACCTGTTTTAGTGTCTTTTGGCTATGAGCTTCCTTTAAATCACTATTTTCATATGCAGTAGTGTTTACATGGCTATTCTGCCTTTTGCAAATTTATGTAGTATATTTTTCCAGGGGCCATTAGTGGGAAAATGAAAATCCAAATAACTTGCTTCTTGTACTCTTCAGATCTCTTTCTCTTTAAAATAAAAATTATGAACCTCTTCATTCATACTTTCTTGTTTACTAAAAACCACAATTTCCATTAATAATGCCAATCCTTCATTGCAGTGCTGAGATCTGGAGGACAGACCTGGCTAAAAAAGTGTTAGGGAAGAGGCCAGTTCCCTAATGTATCCTTTCAAGACAAAAATAAATCCTAGAAGGATTTAAAATGAAAACCAAGGCTCTTGTTTTCAGAAAAGACATACTTTTTATATCTTAGTCCCTTGGATTTTTAAGTCCCATGTCTGACACTCTGGTAGAATTCCTTTAAGAATAAGCCACATAAGTTTTGTTGATAAGAGGAACAGAAATATCACAAAAAAAAGTTTACTCTTAAAAAATATTAAAGGGTTTATTGGAAGTTGCAGAGTGCTTTTATTTATGTAATAACCCAACAAATTGAATTTATAAGGAATAATTAAGTATCAAATCTTTCTCTAGGTGTATCCTATGTTTGAACTGACATGAATGAAAACTTTTTGTAGAGGTGCAGAACTTCCTTTCTTGAGGTTTTTTTTTGGAACACTCTCCCTTCTGAACAAGATAAAAAATCTTAAATAAGTGTGTATGTTTGATATCCCAGTCTATCATTCTTATACAACCTTAAAAAAGTTATTCCAGCTATGCCACTCTCAAGACCATCTTTCTGGGTTTTACTCTATTTAACAATGGCTCTAGATTTTCATACACTTCCATCAAGTTGATTTTAATTCAAAAAGGAAGTAAGCACCTGGAGTTGTTTTTTAACATTGGGAGGTGTATTTTACAAAGGGTTGTGAGCTGTGAATGTAGTGGTTAATGATGTTAATAGTTTTCTCATACCCTTATGTTGCTTCTGTTCTGTTATCTTACCTGGTGGTTCTTCTTCATCATGTGGCATATAAGCTAAAAAAATGCTAAATGTCTATGACCAATTAGGTTTTTCAGAATTATGGCAACTACATCTTTTGAACAGTACTTGGAAAATTTCCAAATATATACATTTTGGAATAATAAATGCCTGCCTTTGATGTGGTACTTATCTCATAATGGAGATGCAGTTCTGTTCCTCTGGGATTTCCCTTGACTGTTCTGGTAATTGTATATGGCTTCTATGCCAATCATATGTAGGCTATATCTTTGTCTCTGCCAGAACCTGCCCAAGATTATAGGAGGCTGCTTCAAAATGATGCTAATGGAAGCCCCAAGCATGAAATTGCCACATGTATTGCATATGCAGGAAGCTCCTTTGACAAGTTAAGAAATGTTTAGAGAAGTGCCACTTTCTCTTTGAAGCTGAAATTGAGGTTCTCCAGTAGTAATCTCCTGTCAGTACTAATTTATGGTTCTAAAAGCTGGGCACTGACAAGACAGCTAGAGAAAGAGATCCAGAGTTCTGAAAATAATTGTCTTAAACAGATTCTTGGTACCAACTTATTCATTAGAGAGAAGACTAAACAGCCACTCATTATTGATAAACTCATAAGCAGTTGGTGGTGGTATTTGGGAAACAGGGTTAGAGTGAGCAGAAATTGTATGCCTCATGATGTTTGTTGTCCTCCAGGTGTTTAACAGTGGGGGTGACAGAAGGTTACACTTGGACAATGCCTAGAAAAAGATGCAGCACTCAAGAACATCCCTTGATGAGCTTTGGTAAAAGATGCTGGAGATGCATTGTCACCACCATATGTGTGTACTGGTGTAGGAAGTCCTAAGTCTAATCTGCCAATATTCTGGTCCTCTTGGCATATTTGCTGACAATATTATGAAATATTTTTCTTTTTTGAATATCCTACTTTGTTCTTCTGGGGGGAGACTCTTCAGCCCCCTTTAAAAGGTTTTAACAGTGTATGTCCCCTCAACCAGGAAACAGTAGTCCCACCCTTCTATTTTCCAAATCAGTTGCCACATGTTTGTGATTTCTCCCTCTTTAATATGAGTCTTTCTTGGGCCAGTTTTTTCCTTGAAAAATGAAATTCATTTCAAGCCACCAACAAGCCACCTGACATAGAATTTGTTTACTCAGGCAGGAAGGATGGGGTACATAGACAGGGAGTAGGGCTCATGATGAATAAGGAAGCTGCTAAGTCTTGTTTAGGCTGGGAAGGTATTAATAATAGAATTCTAATTGCTCATTTTATGACTAAAAAGTTTAGGGTATCAGTTATAGTAGTATATGCCCCCATTGAACCAACTGATGGAGATACTAGTGACTCAGATGAATTTTACTTACAGTTACAGGAGCAAATAGACAGGGTACCAGGTAGAAATATGGTGTTTTTGCTAGGAAATTTTAATGCCCAGGCTGGTAGAAATAGGGATAGATGGTATCCTAGCCTATGTAAATGTGGTGTAGGAAAAGAAAACAGTAATGGCTATAGGCTTTTGCAATTTTGTAGGTATAACAACCTAGTTATAACCAATACAGTGTTTGGTCACAAAATGGCCCATAAGTTGACATGGTATTCATGTGATGGTAAGACAGCAAATGCTTATTGATTGTGTTATTGTAAACAGAAGACTAGCAGGATCAATACAAGATACTAGGGTGTATAGGAGTGCTGTTATTGATGTTAAAAGTAAAGATCACCATCTAGTAGTGTCTAAGGTTAATTTAAAGCTGAAATTTTGGAAGGGTAACTCCCTCCCAGAAAGTTATGATGTTGGTAGACTTCAGGATGAAAATTTGAGAAAAAAATTCCAGGAACAGTTGAGTACTAAACTTGAGGGTTTAAAATTTGACAATGTGGAAGATGGATGGAATAATTTTAGAAAAACAATTTGTGAAGTTGCTGATGGTGTCCTAGGGAAGAGTGCTAAGACAGCAACTAGGAATATTAGTGAAAAAGCTTTAGGTTTAATAGAGGGTAGAAGGGGTTTGTATAAGAATTATCTGAGTGATAGGTCGTATGAAAACAAAAGGAATGTAAAGAAAGTGGAGAAAGCATTAAAATATGAAATAAGGAGATGTGAAATGGAGGCGATGGATAAAATTGCTGAGGATCTGGAAGATGCTGCTAGACGGCATAATAGTAAAATATTATACCGGCATGTTAATAAATTGAAAGGGAGTAGCCAATCCAGACTAGTCCCAGTTAAGGATAGAAATGGGGCCACAATTAGTGATAAGGAAAAAGTTAAAGAAAGATGGGTGGAACATTTTGAGAATGTGCTAAACTGAGATACAGTTGCAGGAAAAGATATAGATGAAAATGAAAAAGTTTGTGATACCTTGGATGTGAAGGAAGATTAGTTTAGTGAGGAAGAATTAGCAACAGTACTAGAAGGATTAAAAAATAATAAGGCCCCAGGTGCTGATAGTATGATTAATGAGTTCCTTAAATATGGTGGCTCTGAGGTTAGGAATAAGCTACTGAAGATTATGAACATAATTTTTGAAAAAGGAGAAGTACCCAATGATTTTAGGAAAACCTTAATTAAACCACTGTATAAGAAAGGTGACAAGAGTGAATGTCGTAATTATCGAGGCATTAGTCTGGTCTCGGTAGGTAGCAAATTACTGAGTAATATGATACTTTTTAGACTGAGACATGCTGTAGACAAAGTTTTAAGGGAAGAACAATGCGGTTTTAGAAAAGGTAGAAGATGTGTCTACCATGTTTTCACTCTTAGGTTAATAATTGAGAAGTCCCTTTGTTATCAAACACTTTTGGTCCTTAGTTTTATCAATTATGAGCAAGCTTTCGATTCTGTTGATAGAACAGCGTTAACAAAGGTCTTATCATTATATGGTATACCAGAAAAATACATTTAAGTGATTTGCGCTATGTACGAGAATAATATTGCTGCAGCTAAGGTAGGAAATGAGGTTAGCAACTGGTTTTGTATTAAATCAGGAGTTAAGCAGGGTTGTGTTCTATCCCCCTTTATATGGATTATTTTGATGGACTTCGTCTTAAGGAGCACAGGAAAGGCAATTGGAGACCATGGAATCAAATGGGGAGGAAGAACGCTCCTGGACTTAGATTATGCTGATGATTTAAGCATATTAGATGAAAGTGTGAGCAAAATGAATGAACTTTTAGAGGTTTTACGAGTTCAGGGTGCTAAAATAGGCTTGAAAATTAATGTTAAGAAGACTAAGTCACTAAGGCTAGGAATAAGTGAAGATGAACAGGTGACATGGGGTAATGAAAAGATTGATCAGGTTGGGAGCTTCAGCTACCTTGGTAGTATTATTAGTAAAGATGGTGAGAGCAGTGAAGATGTTAAAAGTAGAATAGCTAAAGCTCAGGGTGTTTTTTTCACAGTTAAGAAAAGTTTGGAAGAATAGAAA
Organism: Artemia franciscana; assembly: GCF_032884065.1. Taxonomy (NCBI): domain Eukaryota; kingdom Metazoa; phylum Arthropoda; class Branchiopoda; order Anostraca; family Artemiidae; genus Artemia; species Artemia franciscana. Next base: position 16,098,327 of record NC_088883.1, on the reverse strand, counting down.
GATAAGCCTACAAGCCAAGATTAGAATATTGGAAGCTACAGTGATGACAGTGGTCAAATATGGCTCTGAAGCATGGGCACTCCAAAAAGTAGATGAAAATTTACTAGATGTTTTCCAGAGAAATAGCCTACGGATTGTTCTGGGTACCCGGCTGACTGACCGTATTTCAAACAGTAGGTTGTACAAAAAGTGTGGTTCAATCCCGCTTTCTGGGGTCATAATGAAAGAAAGGTTGAGATGGCTAGGCCATGTTCTATGGATGAAGGATGACAGATTACCAAAGATTGTCCTTTTTGTCCTTTTTGTCCTTTTTGTCTTTTTGTCCTTTTTGGCCAACCGTCTGGGGCTACACGGAAAGCAGGTCGTCTTTGTCTGGGTTGGGAGGATGTCATAAATAAAGATTTAAAGGAAATGGGAACTTCCTGGGAGGGTGTAAAGAGGGAGGCTTTAAATAGATTAGGTTGGAGGAGGAGCGTGCGTAGCTGTGTTGGCCTCAGGCGGCTTGGTGCTGCAGTGAGTTATTAGCAGTAGTAGTAGTAGAATGTCTCCCAGGGCTAGAGCTAAGTATCTCTCTCCTGGGTTATTTACCACCTCCTTGACCAAGATTTTTTGATTGGTTACTTCTATCTCTTTTCGTGCCTTTTGATTGAGTCGAGTTACCTGCTGGTGATCCCTTCCTGAAACCCACTTTTGGGACCCCCTTTTCCAGAAGTCTCAGTATGAGCTTGCCCCCTTCTGTTCTTCTCATACTACACTGGCTCTGCATGATGTTTAATAAAAATGGAATAAAGACAAAGAAGAAATATTTGTATATATTTTTTAAATACTGAGGACATCCTTGTCAAAATATCTGCTTTGTTTCTCTGGTGAAAATCACCTTTGTTTTGTTGATTATCTTTATATTTTCTTTCTTTGTGTTTCGTTTTGTTGAATGTTAAAATTGGCTTCTACATAAAACATAATTATTAATATGATTCAACAATCCAAGGTGAAAGAAAACTAGGACATGTTCTTGGAATTCAGGAAATCAAATGGGATGGTTATTAAGTCTGGGTTTCTTCTGAAATGTATGCTTTATAAAAAAGTCTGAAGTCTGAATAATAGATTGACCAAATGTATATCTTAGATCAGGTAAAAATAAAGCTATGCATTCTTATTTGACCTGGGATCATTCAGACTTAGGGTACAACTCTGAGAGCATGAGAAATGAGAGTCACCTCCAAAATACTGCTTGTAAAGCTGATATTCTACCCCCCTCCCTCCCCCACCAAAAAAAATAATTAAGGACTTCTGAAAATTAGTAAACATTTCTTTTTGGTATGTTTAAATTCTGCCAGGCCAGGATAAGGCTCAATTCAGGCCCTTGCACTAAGATCTTTTTTTTATTGGAGGGGAGGGGGTCCTGTTAATTGAGCAAAAACAAATGAACTACTGTATATATAAAACTATTTCTATGTGCTATTGAGGGAGTTTCAAGGTCCTTGCATACATCTGTCTCAACCCCTGCTGAGAAAAAGGTAAACAGGTACTCATACAAAGAGACCTGCTAATGATCTTTCCATATTATTGAAGTCAGATATCACTTGTATCATCAAAATATTGAAAAAGCATCAAAATTCATAAAAGAGCAAAATAGAAGTATCACTGCAAAACTTCACTTCAAAGTATAAAATGGATTTGTTCAAAAATTAAAACTATTAATTTTCGAAGTGTAACTTAGGCACCATTGATCTATTTGTTTAAATGAAATAGAACAAACTAGAAGAATTTAGATATAAAACTTTGTTTCAACATGTATATTTCTTTTGTGTGACTTGATTGTTCTTGGTTTTCAATTATTATAGTTTTACTTAATAATTAATTAAAAAATTGATTTGTTTTTTTTTTTTTTAACATAAAAAACAGAATTACATCTAGGATTTATTCAATATAAAAAAACTGCTTCCTTTCACTTTTCTTTTGTTTTCAAATTTTCTAAACTATATTTCATTGAAAAGACTATGTATTTTGAACAGGTTAATTTTAATAGGGCCATATCTAGAGTTCTTCAGAGGAGGGGGCATAATTTTGGGGATGGATGTTTACAAAAGACCGTACAAAAATGCATCAAAATTTATCTATATGTATTTTGTAGCTTTTTATAAGTTGAATTGAACCTTTGGGCAAGGGAGGGGGCCAAAGCCTGATAACATCCTTCATCCTGGATGCTTTGTTTTGGTTGTTGTATTTCAGGGGAGTTGCAAAAGGACTTTACAAAATGCATTGAAATTTGTTTATTTGCATTTTTATCTTTTTTGTTCGTAGAATTTAAACTTTGGGCAATGGGGGATGGGTTCTATGAGTTGAAAACTGGTAAACCCTTCACTCTGGATACATTCTTGAGTTTTTATTTGACAAAACATTCATGCCTTATTATTTTGTATTGTGCTTTTGCTTTAAAATTGCTTCAAGTATATATCTATTAATTGCTTTCAGTAATGCATGAATGACACTTGTGCTATAACTGGGGTACAAGCAGGACAACTCTACAGTTCAAATATCTAGTAATTTCTGTTCTTTTTGAGTTTGATTTGAATATCAGCTGTATTTTTGTTACATGATAAGTTCATTATTGTTTTTTTTTTTTTTTTGTAAGTCGAATATATTTTTCTTTTAACTTTAATATATGTTTTTTTAACTGTAATTGGGGTACAAAGGGGATGACTTCCCAGCTCATATATCTAGTAATTTTTGTTCGTTTTGAGTTTGAGTTGAATACAAGTTTTATTTTTGGGTTGTTTTGAGTTTTTGTTGAATCTGATATCTGTTTCTTTCAACTTTTAATCCATTCTTTGTTATAACTTCCATTCGTTTTTTTTTGCTCTGCTCAAGACAATACCTTGTTCTTTGTTAAAAAAAAACTCGTTTGTTTATTTATTTAAAGACTAAAAAGACAGACAATTGCACTTTGCTGTGGTGCAATCTTCTTTATTACTTGAAAAGGGCTGTAAAACTGAAACTTTTATTCGAATTACTCCTCTCAATATTTTTTTACATAAGATTTTTTACAAAATTATTTTAATTGAGTGAGTTTTTGTGTATATTAATGGTGGTAATGGTAAGTGATTCACAGTATTGGCGAAGACAGGGGGGTTTATCTCCTCCTGTACATTTTTGCCCACCTAGGTTTTGAAAAATACTTTTTTATGGCACTTGGTATTAACCAAGTGATTCTGAAAAAGACTGGTTAATTCCTAAAAATTAGAAAAATGAGGTATTTTTAACTTACAAAGGAGTGATCGGATCTTAATGAAATTTGATGTTTAGAAGGATAGTGTGTCTTGGAGCTCTTATTTTAAATCCCGACCGGACCCGGTGACGTTGGAGGGGGGGGGACCTAAAATCTTGGTAAAGACTTAGAGTGGAGGGATCGGGATGAAACTTGATGGGGATGATGAGCATAAGTCCTAGATACGTGATTGACATAACCTGAACGGATCCGCTCTCTTTGAGGGAATAGGGGGGGGGGGGTGGTTAATTCTGAAAAATTAGAAATTTTTTTATTTGATATCTTCAAATAACAAATTCATTTTGATTACAAATTTAAATTTGATATCTAGAAGGATGTTGTGCTTTAGAACACTCATTTAGATCTCTACCAGATCCGGTTACATTGAAGGGAGTTGGAGTGGGAAACAGGAATTCTTGGAAAAAGTGAAAATTGAGGTATCTTACGAGTGGGTGATCGGATCTTAATGAAACTTGATATATAAAAGAATCTCATGTCTCAGATGCTCCATTTTCAATTTGAATCGGATCCGGGGACATAGGGTTGGAGGGGGGGGGAAACAGAAATCTTGGAAAACGCTTAGAGTGGAGAGATTGGGATGAAACTTGATGGGAAGAATAAGCACAAGTTATAAATACAAGATTGACATAATTAGCACGGATCCGTTCTCTTTGAGGGAGCTGGGGGTTGTTAATCTGGAAAAATTGAGGTATTTTTAACTTAAGAACAGGTGACCAGATCTTAACGAAATTTGATATTTCGAAGGAACTCATGTCTCAGAGCTCTTATTTCAAATTCCGATCAGATCTGTTGACATTAGGGGGATTTGGAAGGGGAAACCGGAAATCTTTGAAAACGCTTATAAATGTTGTAGATATGTGATTGACGTAACCGAACTGGATCCGTTTTTTTTGGGGAGTTAGGTGGTTGGGTTCAGTGCTTTGGCGAGTTCGGTGCTTCTGGACGTGCTAGGACAATGAAAGTTGGTAGGAGTGTCAGGGAGCTGCACAAATTGACTTGATAAAGTCGTTTTTCCCGATTCGACCATCTGGGGGGCTGAAGGGAGAGTAAAAATTAGAAAAATTGAGGTATTTTTAACTTACGAGAGGGTGATCGGATCTTAATGAGTTTTGATATTTAGAAGGACCTCGTGACTCAGAGCTCTTATTTTAAATCCCGACCGGCATTAAGCCTCTGATTTTCCTTTCGAAGCAATCTATTGATTCTTAGAATTTTGCTAGAGCTCATACCATATGAGCACTTGGCTCTTCTGACTTCATCACAAGTGCCATATGACCTCTTATCTCGTGTTTCATATGTTCATTGAAAAACAAAAAACGTTTTTGATATTTTCGTTGAATTTTGAAAACCTTTTGCCCCTCTCCTATAATTTTGGGAATTGAATCTCCAAATTTTGAAAACCTTTTGCCCCTCTCCTATAATCTTGGGAATTGACACCCTTCTAATAAATTTTAATAACATAAGCAAATAATGTTGATTAGAAATTGGAATTTAGTAATAAAACGGTGGTGAAAGTACTTCTATTTTTCTACATTTGCCAAGATTTTGAACCTCAGTATTTCAATATTAACCTCAAATATGCTACAAACGACTTCAGAAGGCAAACTTCATTGAGAATCAAACATTATTGTATTAATAAATATTAACGTTTGCTGATAATGGGTTTCTATTGTGAATTAAGCCTTATTTGCGTAATATTTACTTCGTCTGTTTTGAGTATGGTGTTCTTTATTGCAATATTAGCCTCATATTTGTTGCCAGCAAAACTTTTCTTTCAAGACTGTGATTATAAACGTGGTTTAACCTGGCATTGTTTGTGAAAATTGTACTTAATGTATTTTGAGTTAACCTTTATATGTCAAAATTTGCCCAGACCTTGTAATATAAACTTCAATCTTAATGGCTTCTGAAACTAATATTACTGCTAATAAATCACTACAGCATCCAGCTGCCTGAGGCTTGACAGCAAATATATGCTTTGAAATATGCCCTTCGGGGGTTCTGATTTCAGTAATTTGAGGCTTATTTAAATAACATTTAATCATTTTGGATCCCTCCTATGCAATCCCCGATTGGTCGTGATTCGAAAGCATTTCAAATTTCTGTAAAGTCAGAAAGAGGGGGCAATTTGGTATGGGGAATGGGCTGGAGGGATTAACTTTTAGTACGCGAATATTGCCAATTGAAAATGCATGCGTAACTCAGATTCAGGAAAAATTGTCATTTTTAAAATATGTTCTCGATTTTTCTTACATTATTTATGAGATTTATACGTCAATATAAGCTTCAGATTTCCTTATAAAGCATAATTTAGCCACCAGGCTCCTTATAAATCGGAAATTCATAAATATCTATAAGGTCATTTTCTTGGAAATCAAACGCTACTTGTGAAATATTTACTTTTAAGGTTTCTGATTTCAATGAGTCATACTGCCATCCTAAAGATTTTAAACGATTAACGTTAAATAACTAAGAAGTGTACCCAAGAGTCGTTAAGTGGTTACAAACTGAAATTGGTACTGTTTTATCATAGGCTGAAAGTGCTACTGAGAGAAGAGGACATTTGGAGGAAGACCATCCCCTCCTATCATACAAAGTACAAATTGTCCCTAGGTTCTAATTTCGGCAAGGTGTGGCATCTCCACCGTTCCTGAAATACGTAGCCTCCATAGTTCGTTTTTATTTTTGGCCGTCTGTATGGCAAAATTAGTCTCATATAATAGGGAAACTTTTGACTTCATGCAATTGATGTTATCTATGTAAGTCAGTACTTTTGTCATATTAGTAGAGTATGACTTGCACATACAGTATTTAAAGTTGCTGACTCATTTGATTGTACAAAATTGCAAAATCAGAATGACAAGCATTTTCATTTCGCAGAGTCATTCTTACTGTCCACGCAGCACTTGACGTTACTAACCTTTTCTTATTTGCAACATTTTGAAATCATTTGTCAGGATGAGTCGACACTTTTTTTCTGGTTATTCTTGGTCCATTTCTAGGTGTCTTCTTTCTTTCCATTGTGATATAAAAAGGGATTCCATAAAATTTATTTCAGTTTAGTCTTGAGTTTTGACTTAAGTAGACATCTGAATGTAAGTTTGATTTCTCATATTTTTCCATTGATGTTGAAACTTGTATAGCCGTGCACAGGTATCAGTTTCATTTATAAGTAATGTATCTTCCTAAAATTACTTTTTAATTAGTTCTTTAAGCGGAAGGTACAATAAAAGTGTTTGGATAATTCAATTCCTTTCATTAGTAATGTTTAAGAATAATCAGGATCTGGCTAAAACTGCTTTTAGTGTATACATTTACGTCCTCTCATAGCCATGGAAATGAAGGGGGAGGATGCAAACTTTTTATCAGTTCTTTTCAATGAAAACGCAATAAATTTAATTTTCAAAATCTAGAGGGAGGTGGGGTATTCATGGTTTAATTTTGAACAAAAATAAAAAACGTTGTCTACAAAATTCAGTTGGAATCTCTCCCCTCCTTCATTGACACCACTGGCTATCTTGGCCCTCTGTTTGAAGAAATTCAAATTGGCCTATACCTGCTAATGATAATGTAGTTAGCTAAATCTTTTTCACAGACTTGGGTAAAATATTGATTTAATGTTTTGTCTCTTTGGATGATTAACATATTCTCCTTTCATAAACTGATTAACAAACACAAATTAATTCAAAGCCATTTTCAGATAGTTGACAAATTAAGCTACTAAGTTATAATATTTTAAGCAACTTACCTTTTTTCAAGACCTTTCCTTGTATAAACCAAGACCATAAATTGTATAAACCCATATGGCACTTCTATGTTTAATAATTGAAATTCTATAGCATCATTTTATCTTAATCATTACCGGAATCTTGTGTAAAATTGAAGCAATTTGTGCGAGAAGATTTTTATTTCTTATTGACCTTGACAGTGTTCGTATTTTCTATAATTTGGTTTTCTTTCCAGGTCAATGTTTTTTTTTTGCTTTATGATTCTTCCTTTCTTTTTAGCAGACAAAACACTATCAGTGCGGGAAGAACGTACAAAATGAAGCAGCATGCTAATAATGAAGGAATACGGCTTAAAAACTGGTCCACTGGTGAAGTCCTTTATGATACACTGCATTCGACAAGTAACGTCAAGGTAAGCTTTTTATTTTAACTTGTGTCATAAGCAGTGTGTACACTCTTTAGGTTTCTAACCCAGGTGTTGTTTTTTCTTCTTTTTGGTATACCTTGGCTTAAGACTCCTCCCTCCCCCCTAGGGATTGACAATAATTTTGCAAAAATCTTCCCGATTCTACTTACAGAACAGAGAAAAATAAGAAATTCTTTTTTAAAAGAACATAAGCAGTGATTACTAATCCACGCGATTATTATTATTTAGCCTCATTTAAAGGCCTTAATAAGTAATAAAATTATTCTGACCTTCCTGCTTTCTACTCATTTCTTGGTATGTGTTGTAGTGACAACATTGTTCTTGATCTGTAATGAAACTGTTTTTCTGTGTCCACTCGGAGATGATCAGCTTAGCATGAGCGAGATAAATGGTATCTATGCAGGTATATTTTGTTTAAACATTTGGTGTGTTGAGGTGATTAAGCTAGGTATTTGATATAATGGGTCCTGGATGGCATGCTTTCCATAATTCTCCGTTGCTGTTTCCATAATTTTGTTACTAAAATACTATATTTTCATCATATTTTAGCAGGCACGTACGCAGGAATTTTTTTTTTTCGGGGGGGGGGGGCCAAAACCTTCGAAACAGCAGATATAAAGTAGCACTTTTTTTTTATTTAGTAATGCAAAAAGCATGTATATCGGAAAATACAGATTAGCTTTGATCTGTAGTATTGTAGCGGATGGAGGGAAGAAGACTGAAGCCTCAAAAGTACGTTTTAGGCTCAGGTTATGTTCATAGCGATTTAGAACCAGTGATTGATCTATTATATCCCACTGAAAGGGAAATTTTAGGGTTAACAGTGCAATATGGGTGCTGTGGGGGGTAGTTCTTCTATTGCAAAAACGTAGATTTTAATGAAAAATGATAGTTTCCAAAATTGATTCATTAAAAGCTGTACTTTATCCTGAAAAGGGGGGATAAACGCCCTAATATCAAGGATAATTCTATTTTGCTGTGGAAAGCAAACTCTCTTTACAAAAAAAAAATAACATTACAATCGCTAATTACTTCAAAGAGGGGAAAAAGTTAGACAGAAAATGGATTAATAATTGGGCAGTGACTTGACCGGATAATTGCATGCTGTAAAATCCACCAAAAAAGGCTTCACTCATGTATCTAGATTCTTAATCAATGTCCCATTTTTGCTAGAAATTCCAAAAAACCATGGGGAAATTATACATTTCACAAAATTTCAGGGGGGGCGGGCCCGAAGCCCCCCCCCTGCGTATGTGCCAGTATTTTAGTATATTTCGTTATGATTAACCTAGCCACACTTCTGTGGCGTGGTTGATATAACAAGTAAGTACCTATGTTTTCAACTGTGTTTTGGTAAAATCTGTAGAAAAAGGGCGCCTCTGGGAATTATTCCCTTCATGCGGATGCTACTCAAAAGAAAAAGCCAAAACTATTTCTTTTGTTTTATGTTGCTTTATTCATACTTATTTTTCTACAGTCTATGTGGTAAATATGGGGTAATTTCTTTTTGTTTTATTTTGTCTTTCTAAATCTGTAATGCTTACTGAATACATTTTCTTTTGTGACACAAAAACATGTTAGATTTTGAGGATAAAAAAAGAAACAAAAAAATATCCATTCGTTTTTTACTGTACAAAATGAGAAGGCTACTCGAGGAAATTTCTCTAGTGTGAACCTTAGGTAGGCTGTACAGTTTTTAGTGGACAAAAATAAATGAAAACCACCACAAGCGTTACTAACTAATATACTAGTTTCACATTGCCCTAATATGACGGGTAAAATGAAAGGTCAATGGTAACAATATGATAGAAACTCGTAAAAAGTTTGTTGGTGAAGTTTTCAAATACCTCTATAAATTTATTTTGTTAATGTTTTAGGAAGTTAGCTAGCTATTCTAGGCTTAATCCAGAATTAAGGTTAACCAAGAATTAAGAACAGGAGGGTAAAGGAGGTTTTTTTTTTTTTTTTTTTGTATTTTGACAATTTAAACCTTTGATTTTTTTTGTAAAACCCCATCTCTGTAGAAAAAATTCCTAGTTATATAATAGCTCTTAATTCAAAAATTCTGCTTGGAAGGTACTTGTAGGGGTCAGCAAGAAGTTCTAAGAGTTGAAACACATTTTCAAAATCCTGGGCAAGCATTATTGTACTATAAACTTTACTCGTTGAATTTAT